>NC_134456.1:238149927-238449927 GCF_047948215.1 Lycorma delicatula
CTGCTTCGTCCATCTTTAGTAATTCTACTTCCCAAATAACAAAATTCTTCTACCTCCATAATCTTTTCTCCTCCTATTTTCACATTCAGCGGTCCATCTTTGTTATTTCTACTACATTTCATTACTTTTGCTTTGTTCTTGTTTATTTTCACGCGGTAGTTCTTGCGTAGGACTTCATCTATGCCGTTCATTGTTTCTTCTAAATCCTTTTTACTCTCGGCTAGAATTACTATATCATCAGAAAATCGAAGCAGCATAATAGATATATAATAATAATTATAAGTTTAGCATTAGGTCAAGGTGCTTTAAAGCAAAACACTACGGTCTGATTTTGTTATAAACGAAATCAATTTGATTATCCTAAGAAAACTTATCGTTTATTAAAACATTCAAAAATTTTGTTGTATGGAAAACAGAAATATTATCGTTTATCATTAATGGAAATTCTACCCGACCCACCGGATTAGTCTAGTGGTGAACTCGTCATCGCAAATCAGCTGATTTCGAAGTCGAGAGTTCTAAGGTTAAAATCCAAGGAAAGGTTATTGCTTTTATACGGATTTGAATAATAAATCATAGATACCGGTGTTCTTTGGCGAATGGATTTCAATTAACCACACGTCTCAGGAATAGTCGACCTGAGACATTCGTGCATATCATTCTCATTCATCCTCTAAAGTAATATCTTACCGTGGTTCCGGAGGCTAAACAGATAAAGAAAAAGAACGGGAATTTATTCATGCGATGAGCGTAATATCTGTTTGAGAAGTGCATACAACGGTTTTATCTATATTTAATGTTAAATGGTTGTAATCCATCTAATGAATAATCTTTTGAACTGCTGTCGTAGAACTTTCAATTATTTTTAAATAATTATCTTCAGATGTAGTTACGATATGTAATTTTTATACTCATCTGTATAAATATAAAGCCACTAGTTATATAAATTATGTAAATTGTACTTCAGATACCTGGATATATAGTAAAAATCGATTTTTCCACCCTTTTATAAATTTTTCTTATTTTAGGTAACAGACACGATCGAAATCAAGAGTACAGTTAATACTTAATAGTATTTAGCATAGTAAATTATAAAGGAATGAATGAAATGAGTAGTGATATCGATACTTTACAGAAGCGCTAAAAGTACATCCATTGATACGATCTGAAATACACGGTGCATAAATAATAATATTATGTAACCTGTTTGTCTTATAACGATAACTAAATTTAACTCGTTACTATATAAACACGTGGACGTACACAAGTGTCTGTACGTTTTTACGGCCACGTACAAACTATTGACGTGTTTAAAACTGTAAGATACTATGAACAAATATATTTAATTGAAATAACACGGTTACCGGTAAAACAACAAACTACAAGACGTTGTAAACCTCTAAATGTATAAAACTGATATTACATTAGTTTATTTACAACGAAAAAGTTATTATTTTTTGGACGTGTAATAATTTCAATTTTTTGGTTATATGCTTTTGAGCAGGTTCTTTGCTACCATTTTACGGTAATTGTATTACCAGTAAAACCGTTTGGTGCCGAGAATTTTTCATTTCCATTTAAATTATCTATAACTTTCACTCTGGTATGAGGACATAAGCAAAAAGGTTGATAATAAATAGGAGAAAACACAAACGAACAAAAATAATGTAGGACAAAAACACAAATCAGAATTTTAGGTCAAAAACCCAAGTTACTTACCGAGGGTAGAAAATGGCAATGTCGAATTTAATAAAAAGATTTTATGTATCTCATGGAGTGGTTTTACGGCCGATGCTTGTAATATATCGTAGGCGAGAAATCCTTCTGTTTGTATAATACTCGTAATACTTATTTTGCTTCAGTTTCGCCAGTTTTCGTCTTTCTTTTGGAACCGTTGATTTTATTGCAATTAATTTTTAAATATTTTTCACTTTGTAACTCTTTCAATGTTCAAGAGGTATATAAAGAGATGGATCTTTTGAGCGGGAAATACCGATTAAAAGTTTCAGCCTCAGCTATAAAATCGATAGGATGTTTGGAGAGGGCAAAGAATGCAGAGAGGTAGATGCTACTGTTGAAGTGACCGGATTCAACCGGAACTATAGCGCCGAGAAGCCAAATAAAAACATTATTAAACACTTCCTCAATTGTAATTCCATCTTACTTCATAATAACTGTTTCTTTCTGTTAAATAATTTTTAACAATTGATTTGATTTCCTTTTCATTTTTAAGATCTTCTGTTGACATAGTTTCTAACAGCTTATACTTTTACCGATTTCAAAAAGAAGAAGTTTATCAATTAGATGTAAATATTTTTTTAAATGTATATTCAAGCGTAATTTTTTACCAGTTTTATTCAGTATTAATAATTCTGTTATCATTTGATAAATAAAAATCACAAATAGGTCATATAAAAGTTGAGTTGGAATCAGAGCAATACTCGGCCTGTATTAAACGAATAACGAACATATTATTTGTGTTTTTATCTACGTTTCTATGTATGTACCCCAATTTCTCAGAAAAAACTTAAACTATTTTCGTGATTTTTTTTTTTATTCAGGATGGTCCTACAATATTTTCAATCAGTTTCCTGTTGTTACAGTTTAATCGTACTTTTTATTTTCTTTGTCTTCTTTATTTACCGCTCCCAACCAGAGCTGGATTCGCACTTAAACATAAACACAGCTCCGGGGGGGTACCAGTACCTCAAACCACCTGAGCAGTAACCCTGGACCCGGCTATGCCATTCCCAAGGCCCCACCCAGGCAGCCAAGATTCCGGCCTTCGCCTCAAATAGGAAATCCTCGAAGGGATCCCTCTGGGTCTTCGATCTTTACTCCCCCCCCCTGGTGGCTACGCCAGGAGTTCCCGTCTGCTCATCGATGATGGGACGCCGGAGCGTCCCACCTCTCCTGGACGAGGCTGTCCCATGCCGGAGCCACCGCAGTTCCACACTCACCAGCGTGTACTCCGATGTGCAACCGTGTAACCCCGACCCTCCTGATCGTGGCCGAGGGTGTAGCATGAAGCACAGCGGGCTCTCCTTTTGGCAGTTCTTGACATGGCCGACCTCCACACTATGGCCAATCCTATCTAGGCCTCCAAAAACTTGGCTCGGTGCCCCGTACTCGGAACGGAAGCACTGTTCCTACAACGACCATCGTACCACCCTACATGCCACCCATCCGATCCGTACCCGGCCGTCATGTAATAATCATAAACTCGTCAAATTTATCATTTATTTGTCATAATTTTATTTTACATATGTCTACTATTTATTCAGGATTTTCTATGCTTTTGAAGTCGGTTTTTTTTTAAGTTTTACTTGTTACATTACAGTTCTATCAGTCTGTACAGTGTTAATTGACTTGTCTCCTGCTGCCATTATATTTTTTTTCTAACACTTATTCTCATATTATATTCTATCATAAATTTATAATTTTTAAATTAGTTATTCTTAACCTTCTAAAATCACAATTTCATCTTGTACTTTTTTTTTCTCCATTATTTATCCCTTTATCGTCTTTCAGATTATATCTTCAACATACCATTAAGAAGTATGTAGTAACATCATATATATATTGAGACTGAGTTAATTGATCCTTAAATTCATTTGAATTTTGTATAGAAGAAAACATGTTTTTCGTATATTTCGACAAGAATCAAAATAAACACGCGTACTTGACGTGTACATCGAATTCTTGCACGCTCATTTGTTTGATCTTCAGTCTCGGTAGCTGCGAATGCTGCTTGAAGTTCAACTTAAGGGTTGTTTTTTATATATTTCTCTATAAAAAGATTTAAAAAATAATGATCGAAATCAGCGCAGTATATTTGGCGTTAATGATGTTAAAGAACAATTTAGATTCGGAGTAACAGTACAAGGTGAAAAGATAAAGATGCTACGATTTGCTGATGATATAGTAATTCTAGCCGAGAGTAAAAAGGATTTAGAAGAAACAATGAACGGCATAGATGAAGTCCTACGCAAGAACTATCGCATGAAAATAAACAAGAACAAAACAAAAGTAATGAAATGTAGTAGAAATAACAAAGATGGGCCACTGAATGTGAAAATAGGAGGAGAAAAGATTATGGAGGTAGAAGAATTTTGTTATTTGGGAAGTAGAATTACTAAAGATGGACGAAGCAGGAGCTAATAAAATGCCGAATAGCACAAGCTAAACGAGCCTTCAGTAAGAAATATAATTTGTTTACATCAAAAATGAATTTAAATGTCAGGAAAAGATTTTTGAAAGTGTATGTTTGGAGTGTCGCTTTATATGGAAGTGAAACTTGGACGATCGGAGTATCTGAGAAGAAAAGATTAGAAGCTTTTGAAATGCGGTGCTATAGGAGAATGTTAAAAATCAGACGGGTGGATAAAGTGACAAACGAAGAGGTATTGCGGCAAATAGATGAAGAAAGAAGCATTTGGAAAAATATAGTTAAAAGAAGAGACAGACTTATAGGCCACATACTAAGGCATCCTGGAATAGTCGCTTTAATATTGGAAGGACAGGTAGAAGGGAAAAATTGTGTAGGCAGGCCACGTTTGGAGTATGTAAAACAAATTGTTGGGGATGTAGGATGTAGAGGGTATACTGAAATGAAACGACTAGCACTAGATAGGGAATCTTGGAGAGATGCATCAAACCAGTCAAATGTCTGAAGACAAAAAAAAAAAAAATATTTGGCGTGATTAAGCAATAAATAATCTTTCAGATTTATACATTATTATGATTATTACGGTAATTAACGAAAGGTAAATAGCTTTTATATACCACTATAAAAACTATGAATCAATATTAAATCATTAGTATTAAAAATAAAAACATTTAATAATTGGTAGTCTAAAACGTAGTGAGCGTTTTGCAAGCGAAATAGCGTTAGAGTTATAAAAGTCATGGTATATGAGTCGCAGTGCGACTGAATTTTCATAATTCGAAAAAAACTGCCTGAACTTTCCATCAAAAAAGGTGTCATATACCACGCTGACAGTGCCAGATCGCATATATCTTTAAAGATCCGTCAGCAATCAAGAGAACTGGACTGGGAGGTTTTAATGCATCCACTGTATAGCCTGGATCTGGTACCGTCACACTGTCATTTGTTTTGGTCGCTGCAGAACTCCATGAATGGTGTTAAGTCAGTCTCAAATGAGGCCTCTGAAAATCACGTGTTACAGTTTTTGACCAGAAACCACAGAAGTTCTTTAGCGACGGGGTTATGGTGTTATCAGCAAAATGGCAGAAGGTTATCGAGTAAATGATTCATATGTGGTCTCATAATATTATTTTCCAATAACAATAAATACAGGGTGTCCCATATAAAACGCAACCCATCAATCACTCATCCATAAAATCTTACTCCCCTACTCGTTACTGAAATGAACTCGTCCAACATCTGAACATCCCGGCGACGCAGTTGAACACTACCGATAGTAACAACAGTGCAATCATAACGTTCAGTGTATCGCTAGAGACAAGATGGTGTTTTCGCTAGATGAACGTGTTTTCATTGTAGAGTCGTACTTCAGTACGAAATCAGTGGTTGCAGTGCAAGATTTGTTTCGCCATAAGTACCCGGATATACCAGCTCCTAACAAAACATCAGTATTAAGGTTACTTGCAAAATTTAGAGGGACCGGTTCTGTTAATAACAAGGAACACAAAAGATTTGCGTCAGTGTTGAATACAGATACAGTCACTGAAATCAAAGACCGATTACTCGCCTGCCAAATAAATCGATCAGACGTTTGTCTGCTGAAATTAATTTGTCTAAATCGACTGTTCATCGGGCGACCAAACAATTACAATTACGACCTTATCGCATTCAAATGGTTCATCGACTTCTTGAGTCCGACAAAGAAAAACGGCTACAATATTGTCAACGGTTCCGTCGATTTCTGCGTGAGGGAATTAATGTTATGGATTCGTTATTTTTGCACAGAATAAGTACGGTTTCATTTGGATTGCTACGTAAACAGCCAAAACAGTAGAATTTGGAGTGCTGAAAATCCTCACGTTTATCACGAAAAACAGTTACACCCAAAGAAGTTGGGCGTGTGGTGCGCGATATCGCGGAAGAAAAAAATCGGTCCTATTTTTTTCGAGTACACCATTAATGCAGAACGATATCAGGATATTTTATTTCGGTTCATCGCACTGTTGGAAGAGGAAGACAGACACTGCCGGCTACAACATGACGGTGCGACATCGCACTACGCAGGTTCAACTTCTGATTTCGTTGAGGAATTCTTTGGTAATCGTGATATCGGTCGAGGCTTGTGGCCACCAAGATCTCCACATTTGACTGCGGCGGATTTTTTTCTACGGGGTTACCGTAAAGAAAAAGCCTACAGCAATAAACCACGAACACTTGAACGATTGAAAGTCAATATTGAACAAGCTGTATTAAATATCCAGCCGCAAAAAGTTGCAAGAAACGCTGTAAAAAGAATTGAAGCTTGTATTCAAGAAGATGGCGGCCATTTCCAACATTTACTCTAAATGTAAGGTAATGGATGGTAATAATAAAAATTACATTTACATTTACACATGCCTTTTTATTATTTCAATACCTACCAATATAAGTTGCGTTTTATACCAATAGGTATATTGGTAACTTACCAATAGATTGCATTTTATATGGGTCACTCTGTATATTCCCAATTTTGGCCTCCAAAGGCTCAATAATTTTTGACAACCTGATATTATTATATTTAATAAAACTTGGGTTATCTTATTTCAAAATAACGGATTAAATTGTATAAAATTTATATAATAGTCCTGACAGTATTTATTGCATTGTTAAATGTAATTTCCGATCTCCGTGGTGGAGTGCTAGCCTCTCGGCCTTTCATCCGGAGGTCCTACGGCATTTTCCATCGCCTAAAAATGTCCATTTCACATTTCCACGTACAAGCTTCTTTGTAAGTTTGTGGTTAATTAATCCATCACTACATGCATACATATATATATATATAATTCATCGAGTGTGACGTTATTATATGTCAAATGTCCGTCTGTTTCCGTGGTATCATAAATTGTGGTCATTCTTTGATGATTCTTTCTCTCCTAAATTCATAATGGCCTCTTATAACCAAAATAATTAATTTCAGTTAAATATCTGCAATAAATAAATCTCTCATAATTATAAAGATAAAAAATCTGATGTGGACACCATATGACTTCCTTGTAAGCCTATTAAATTACATACAAACATTATTTTAAAATGAAAAGTACATAAAATTTTATTTCATTAATAACTTTTGATATCTTTTCGTATTTTTTTTTTTTTGTTATTGAATTATTTATCGTACAATTTTTTCACAATCAGAGGTTAATAATTACTAATAAATCAATAAATTTGAATAAAAAAAAAATTAAAAAAAAAAGAGATGAAGTCTCATTTGAACCAATGAGCTTTCCCCTTGTAAGATCTAAACATTTCATCAATTAAAGTTTCATTTGGCTATAACTCTGGAACCAATGAAAATAAGTACCACTTATGATATATCGTTAAAAGCTCTCAATGAGGACTTATTACTGCAGTTAAGAAAAATTCAAACATTTTTTTGATTTTGGGCTTTTTTGGACACTTTTGGTTCAGTTGATTGTAATCAAAAGGTAAATTGCACAATTAGATGTTACAAAGGTCCTAAATGCAAAATTTCAACATCCTACGGCTAATCGTTTTGAGTTAAGAGAGATACGTACGTACAGACGTCACGACAAAACTAGTCAAAATTGATTCAGGGATGGTCAAAATGGATATTTCCTTTGATATCTGAAAACCGAAATTTTTCGCGATCACAATAATTCCTTTACTTCGTACAAGGACGTAAAAAAGATTTCCTACGATAAATTTTACTAAATATAATATAAAAATGTAGTAATATACAATATTTCATACTACATTTCTTTTGTAAATACGGCCATCTACAACAGTAATTACATTTTATACATCAAGGAATATAAAAGTCTCGAAAAAGGAAGAATTTAAATCTATGTACATACATTCCCTAGATATAGGATATCCCATTCAAGATTTTCTCGTAAAGATGAGAAACAGAGTGGTTTCTTGTAATCTTGTACATTACTTAGCCGAATATACCGTTCATATTAACGTAATAAGACTATTAAAACGCAGGGGTATTGTTTGTTTACAAAATGGGTTATCTGTATAATTAACATCATTACTCTCAGCGATAGCTATATTGAATAATCCTCTTATATTTTACATTCTTTATACGAGGGTTATTTTTTTCAAGGTCCGATCGGTCGTGAAATAAAAACCCGCGCAAACATCGGATGAACCTTTGCGCATATGTGTTGCGCAGCGTCTCTAGTATGGTCTTCAATCACGCCGCGTCACTTCGTTTAGTTCTGAACGCGCAGCTAGCACGTAAACATGTCTACAATAATAGCACCTCCCGCCAAGTGTGAAATGCGTGCGATTTCTTCAGACTGGGGGTTGTAATGCAACCCACCGGGTTGGTCTAGTGGTTAACGCGTCTTCCCAAATCAGCTGATTTGGAAGTCGAAAGTTACAGCGTTCAAGTCCTAGTAAAGCCAGATAATTTTACACGGATTTGAATACTAGATCGTGGATACCGGTGTTCTTTGGTGGTCGGGTTTCAATTAACCACACATCTCAGGAACGGTCGAACTGAGAATGTACAAGACTAACAGTTCATTTACACTCATACATATCATCATCCTCTGAAGAATTATCTAAACGGTAGTTACCGGAGGCTAAACAGGAAAAAGAAGAAGGGGGTTGTAATGCAGCTGAAATTCATCTACAAATAAGTGTACGGTGAAACTTCAACGAGTGACAGCAAAGTGCGACAATGATGCAGGAACTTTAAAGCAGGACGTGCAGATGTTCATGATGCAGGCGGTCAGGGAAGGAAGCGAGTGTCAACCGATGATCTCGTTGAGCGAGTGGATGAGGCAATTCGAGAAAATCGTCGGTTCACAATTTCTGTATTGAGTGATTCGTTTCCTGAAATTTGAAGGTCAGCTCTCTAGACCGTTGTGAGTGAGAAACTTCAGTACTGCAAGCTGTGTGCGAGATGGGTTCCCAAGATGCTGTCCGACCATCACAAAACAATGAGAATGGACGCCTCCCTAACGTTTATCCAGCGCTACCACAATGAAGGAGAAGATTTTTTAAACAAAATTATCACAGGGGACGAGACACGGGTCCATTTCGAAACTGAAGAAACAAATGAACAATCCAAACAGTGGATGATGCATTCTTATTCTCCCAGTAAACCAAAGAAGTTCAAGCGAACCTTCTCCAACAGAAAGTGTATGGCTACTGTGTTCTGGGACCGGAATGGAGTTCTCTTGGTGGAAATAATGGAACGTGGCACGACCATCACTGCAGCTTCATACTGCGTGACTCTTCAACGTCTACGAAGGGCAATTCAGAATAAGCGGAGAGGAATGTTGTCATCTGGAATTGTCTTTCTCCATGAAAATGCTCGGCCGCACACTGCAGCTGTAACAAAGAAGCTTCTGCAGCGTTTTCGTAGGGAATTGTTAGATCACCCACCATACAGCCCGCACTTGGCTCCATCCGATTTTCACCTCTTTGCTCACATGAAACGCCGGCTAGATGAAACGAACTTACTATTGGTATTTCGTTACGTGACCACTAATCATCTCGTTAACAGAGTTTGGACTTTTTTCTTTTCCCAAAAGGTCTTCATTCTTTCCCTCAATTGTTATTTCCTTTCATTCGTCCATCTATTCAGTCGAGTAGTTTTGTTTTTTCTCTCTGGAAACTTAGATTCTTAAATCAATTTTCTCTGTTCAATTCTCTGACTTCAATAAAATCTTTAGACATGTCCAACCTATTTAAATTTTTTTCTAACTCTTTAAACCGTTTGGTATTTGTGGTTGTGTTTTCGTAAAACTTAACTACCGTATTTGTTTTATCAGATGTTGTTGTTTATTGTAATTTGTACATATTCATCAGTCATTTTATCTTACTAAAATAATAATAGTTTAGTTTTGTTTTTAAATTTAATATCTGTTTCACGGTGAAAAAATAATTCAAATCTAAAATTAAAAGAAAAAATCCATTCGCTAACGGTTTCACTCGCATTATTTAATTTTATAGAATAGTACTATTTCTTTTGATATACTATATGTAACTAGCTAATTAGTATATAGTTCATTACACTGTAGTTAATATCTTAAGATGTGACGTTCTGAATGTCGAAAAAGAAGAAGAATATATACGATTATTATTTTATTATTGCGTGACATATATATATATGTAATGAATGTAACAGTGACGTAAGACAGGTTATGACGTAACGGAAAACTCTCCCCTCCACCATCCCTTGAGCTCCAGGCATTATTACTCTATACCGCTATACAACGTTCTCAGGCTCGTTCAGTAGTTGTCCAGAACGTTGCCTGTGTGGTTGTAGAGTGAGTTCGTGTCGTGTTATAACAGCACATATTAGGGTAAGAAATCGGCATTTTTAGGTGGATATATATATTATTTGAAAAGTGCCTGTAATATTATTTTTTATCATTTAGAATTTTTGTAGATTAGTTTTTATACGTATTATAAATATTTTATTTTTTTATATTCTGATTTTTTATGTGTTTTTTATTATTATTTTTATTTTGATACAAATACAATCGTTAGAAAAAAAAACAAAATAAAGAAAAATTTTTGTGATAAAATAGTCCTTGGTTTTATTTGATTACATTAAAATTACGTGCAGGCTAAAATCAATACAACGTACGATATTAATAATAAAATGAAAACGAAAATATTATTTGTAATATATTTTTAATTAAATTTACGTAATGGTATTCAACGTTGAAATTATTATTTTAAACATAAATTTGCATGTTTGAACCATTATGCTAATTGGATAGAGGTTATATGAAAACATGTGCTATTGCCATGTGTGATACGTAGGTTTTTTTAAAAATATTTTTCAATTTATGAAATGTTTAAATAATAAATAAATATCCATTATTATTATTATTATTATGCTTTTACGGTCAACATGGGACCACTTAAGTCAATTTTAGTTGGATCTTTTGTGAGAAAACCGTGTTATTTTACTCTTTCGAGCTGCCCAGTATTTCTTCATCCGTTCAGATCTTGCTTTCTTTTCTTCATCCGTAAACACCCTCTTCGTTGTATTTTGTCGTTTGTCTGTCTTTTGTTTAAATCTAATGCTTTTATCTTTGTAATTTTTCCAGTTTTAATAATACACATTTCCGTAATTTTATCAAGGTAGAAATTTCTTGTTTTTTGATTCTTCAGGGTCCAAATCTCTAAGAGATATTTAAAGACACTTTTTAACCTCTTTAAATTGATAAACTTTCGTAATCGAAGCCAAATTAATATTTGGTAAGTTGATTGTTTTTAATCTTGCCTCAGCTAAAAAATTAAAACATAAAGAATGATTAAACAAAAATTTAGTAAAATATTTTAATCCTTTTTTAAGTTAATGTAATTTAAAAACAAGATTTGTAAACTGGAAATTAGTAAAGACTTGTTTTCATGTAATTATAATTCTACAAATTATATTTAAAAGTATACTTTATTTTCTTGTCTAGTAAATATTAATTAATTTGTTATTTGCAAAAGAATCCTGTAATTATACAGTGTCCCACGAAGAAACTTTTTTGTTACTTTTTATTGGCTGAATTTAGATTAATTTTCTCAGAATTAAATTCTCTACAAGTTTTGTTAGAAAATCTTTCGTATATATTAAACCTATTTAAAACTACTACAAAACCTAAAAAAAAATCGTTTTTCAACGCTGAATTTTGTGTTTTACGTCCGATATTTATAAAACTACTGAATTTACTATTCTGCGATCTATTTTATCCTATTTCCCAGCACAAATCACATAAAAACCCACCAACTTTACTCATTAATTTGGGTTCCAAAAATTACAGTAGGGCTTTTTTTTTATTAGAACAGCTGAAATCCCGGCAAAATCTTTCGCTAGCCGTAACTCGAAAACAAGCGTTTCCAGACTTATGTTTATATGAGCGTTTTTCATTATTTTTATCAGTTGAACAAGACGTGAAAGTTTCTCACTTTCTTCGTGAAACACTCTGTATATTCGAGTATATATATATTATTATTATTATGCTTTTACGGCCAACATGGGACCACTTAAGTCAATTTTAGTTGGATCTTTTCTGAGAAAAGCGTGTTATTTTACTCTTTCGAGCTGCCCAGTATTTCTTCATCCGTTCAGATCTTGCTTTCTTTTCTTCATCCGTAAACACCCTCTTCGTTGTATTTTGTTTAAATCTAATGCTTTTAGCTTTGTAATTTTTCCAGTTTTATTCTGTAGGTCGGTCAGGGAAATTCCCAATTCTTTCATATCTTCTCTAATTTCTTTGATCCATCCTACTTCTAGCTTTTGGAACCAGAGCTTTTCAACGATATTTCTTGACGGTCTTGTTTCCGGTGTCCTTATGAGATGACCGAAGAAAGAGATTCTTTTTTTCCGCATAGTATCAGTAACAGGCTCTATTTCTCGATACACCACCTCATTTGGCACAATCCACCATCGGCCTTCTTTTTGGTGTTTTTTTATTGATACACGTTCTGACAATTCTCCTCTCTATTTTCAGAATTTTTTCAATTCGGTTTTTCTGAGTGATTTTGAAAAGGGTCTCGCTTCCGTAGGTGACTTCTGGCTGTACTACAGTTTTATAATGTTTAAGTTTTGTTTTAGCAGAAAGAATAAATATCCATTATTATAGATATAAATAAGTAAATATTTTTAATATTTATGAATTTAAAAACTGTTTTACTTCAAAAATAAAATCTACATCGGCTGGCAAAATTATATTAATTTATTACGTGAAATGTAATTTAGAGATTATTTTTTCCTTTAATATTTAATTATATAAAAATTATTATTAATAATAATACAAGAGAGTAATAAAATGTTTATTATGTTTACGTTACATTTTTCTGATTATTCCAAAAAATTCAATGAATTTTTTGAAACTCATTTTAAAAGACTAGAGATTATATAATGATTTAATGTTCAAATTATGATAACGCCTAGCATTATGATTTTACTTTAGCAAAATAATTTATTTTGTTATAAAACGTTGTAAAAAACTTTCTCGATATTTATTATAAGACGCTAAATGTATATTACCGATATCACGTTAACGGATTAATTTAGATTCGGCGTTTGAAAAATAAAATTGTATATATTAATTAAAAAATGAAATCTTCACATGTTTTTGTTAAGTAAATATTTTATTAAAATAAAAATAAAATATTTTTCGTCAATTTGTAGATAAAAAATCATTAACCAATTTTTGCTGATGGTAAGACAGAACTTAATGCAACCGAATATCAGTGGCATACAAAATAATTATCTTAGCTTTTAGATCTGTTATACAAATAAAATAAAATTTATTTTATTTCTCCTTTAATCGTTTGCTATATAGTAAAATTTGGTCTTTTATGTAATTCAAATAGCAACCCACAAGGTTGGTCTAGCGGTAAAATCGTCGTAAATCAGCTGATTTCGAAGTCGAAGTGTTCACATTCAAATCCTAATGAAGGATCGTGTATACCGGTTTTATTTGGTGATTAGGTTTCTATTAACCAAGTGTCTCAGAAGTATGGAATGGAATGCAAAGTTGGCAGGAGTCTATTACTCCCTACTTTATCGCAGAACCTGGACAGAGTCCCTTGCTGCTGGATCATTCTAATCGGGCTTGTTTTTTTTTAAAAGGTTATTTTTTAATCTCGGATCTAATTTTTCAAGTTTTTTCTATTATTATTTTAGTGAATTTAAGACGGATTTAATTGCATTCCAATCCGTTGTTGAACCAGCGTTATCGAACCCATTTCATGGGCCGACCGCGGAAGGCTAGGCTTATAAAGCCTGTCCTCCCGACGTAATTCCCCTTCAGACCGTCCACTGAAGTCCTTTCGGTGCTAACTCTTTAATAGGCTAGCAGGAATACGCCACAACGGGGCACTACCTGTAAGGAGGGAGCAATGCGTCCCCTTTTCCGGAGGAGTCGCAATTGCTGGGTTATTTTATCTTATTGTAAGTTTTGGAATAGGAGAGGTTGTGTAGAAGCTCTTCATCCGCTTCTGGTATGTCTCTCAGAAGTAGTAGACCTGAGTTTGTTCAAGACTACAAATTTACCGGTACAGTTACATTTCACTGATTAAGTCGCTAATGATTCTAATTGTGGATGCGACTATAAATAAAAGTATTAAAAA
This sequence comes from Lycorma delicatula, assembly GCF_047948215.1. Lineage (NCBI taxonomy): Eukaryota > Metazoa > Arthropoda > Insecta > Hemiptera > Fulgoridae > Lycorma > Lycorma delicatula. The sequence goes on from NC_134456.1 coordinate 238,164,197, forward strand.
CAAAAAGAAACAAATACCAGTAATAAGGTAGATAAACATTCTTTCTTTTTAAATATATTGTTAATCTGAATAAATTGTTATCGTGGTACAAGCTTTTAAAGATACATTTTAAAATTAACCGGTAAATAAATATTTAAAATTAATTAAATATATTTATAATTTTTTTTTTTTATTAATAGAAACCAATAAAATTACGTTTCATTAATTAGGAGAAAATACAAAATATTGTTATCGTAAACAAATTTTATAACTAAATATAAATGTCGATCCAGTAGAATTAACTAGTTCTGTAATTCGAGTTAGCAGTCCTGTCGGATTATAAAGTCGTATTAAGGGAAATGTAAAATTTACATTTATTAAGTTATCAATATTTCGGAAGGCCAGTTTAATTAACATAGTGATAAGTAATATTTTTAAAAATATTTGACAACAGTAAGTCCTACAATATAAATTATGTAATTTTGTGAGTCCTTAGATTTTTTTTTATTAATTTACTAATCTGTAAGTTTTTGGGAAGTGTACTTTTTCTTTGATACAAGAAAAGACATCAACTTTTAACAAATATAATGACGCTTGGCTTCACTTCGGGTTGTTCTGCATAGTGTAGTGCGTTTTCAAAAAAAAGAAAAAAGAACGAGTCCTAACGTCACCAATTTTCTATAACTTTCGTCTTTCTCTTTTTTATCTGCGTCACATCTTGCCTATTGGTCAATCATTATTATTATGCCGTAAGAATATAATATTCCTTAATTTCCTAATTAGTTAGATTTTTCAAAACCTAATATTTTTTTTGTTTGTTTTAAAGCAGTCAAGTTGTTATCTGTAGTTTCACAAACAGTTATTTTGATATTCTGTTATAGTCTTGCGATAAAATTTTGTTTCAATTAGGTCTATACGGTGAAAAGACTGGAAATCAATATCCAATTCGACGGTAGGTTTATAAAAGGAACTTTACGATATTGAAAAGTAAAATTTGTTAATAATGTATATTTTTTCAATTATAGTATATTCGGCACGGATTATTGGATCTCGGATTACCAAAGTTCGGATCATCGCGATTATATAGTATGTTTAGTTTTAATTGTATAAAAATTGTTTAAAAACTTTTAAATGTTTGAAAAATAAGCTCTTAATAATAAAATATCCACATTAGTATATTTTCCACACGTCATTAGTGTATTTATATATATATATATATATATATATATATATATATATATATATATATATATTACTTAATTACAAGAGTATTAGTGTCAAAAGAATGTTAATCTATCAACTAACTGGTCTTTGCTTTAGTCCTCTAAGAATCGCTTTTATAGCAATAGCAATATATATATATATACATTATATATTGTGTATATAATACATATGTATTATATACACAAAGAACATGTCATGAGTGATTCATAATCAACGCCCAGCATAAACTACTGAAGTTAAATTAATGAAAATTTGTATTCACATTCTTTTTTACAGTGTAAGTACACACTTTCAAAATTCCGAATGGTTAAAATGGAGTAAAAATGAAATTAAATATTTTTTTGGAATTTCTCAATAAAAAATGAAAATATCAACTTGAATATTTAATGAATATATATTTTTTTAAATATACTAAATATGTATTTAGAATTTAGATATTATGTTTGATATCTTTATGTGAATATCTAAAAATCAAATTCTGTTTTGTTTTTTTTTTAATTCTGAGTTTTTTGGAAGAAAAAAGATTTAATTTTTTGATTGTTTTTTTGAAATCCAACTATTTTTTTGAAATTTTCTGCAACAAATGAAGATATCAACTTGATTTTTGGTGTATGCAATCTTTATGTGAATATCTAAAAACCATTTCTAGATTTTTCGCAATTTGATCTTGAAAGGGGTAAGAAAAGGTAAAAAAATTTCGAATAATGCAAATTTTTCCCATTTCCGACTATTCTAAACAAGATATTCATTCGATTTGGGCTTGCAATTTTTTTTTTAGATAAATATCTAAAAACTTTTTCGAGTTTTTTGAATATTACGAGGTAAAAAAAAAACATAAAATATTTTAAAAAGTTTTGCCGTTTAATGCTACCCGCTATTGAATCAATCTTTAAGAGATTTGGTAACATCGTGATGGTAATTTATATTTGTAATTCTGATAATTTATTTTACGTACGTCAGGAAATCTAATAATGATCGCAAGGTGGTCCTGGCTTGACGAGAAGGGCGAGCGAAATAAGCCCTGTCCCCGACGGGAAACGCAAGATACTATATAATGCGGGCGAAGCGTCGACGGGGAAGCTTTTCTTTTTCTGTTCAACCTCCGGAACCACCGTATGGTATTACTTCAGAGGATGAATGAGGATGATATATATGAATTAAGTGTAATCTTGTACAGTCTTTGGTCGACCATTCCCGAGATGCATTTAAATAAATATGTTTTAGCAAAATTATGTTTCCTTAATTATTTTTTTCTTATTTTTAGAAAACATTTCATACAAAATTTATGATAATCCTTTTAATAATTTAATCTTTAAAAGGGCACAAAATAATTATTGTATAAAATACTTTTAAAAATATATCTGATACTTAATATATTAGTATTTATTTCCCTACCTTGCGTGTTAAAGTAGTAAACTTTATTTTATAAAAACTTTCTTTTTTCTTATCTCTGCATTATATTTCTTTTAATAATCTAAAGTTATACTATTTGTAAGCAAATAGAAATCTGTGTAATACATTTTTACTGTAATGAGAGAGATTTAATGTAAATCCGGTTTGAATTATATTGCTATATCTACAATTCCTTTTAACATAAACATATTTCTAATATGTTTATGTTGTATTTCTAATGTCTTTTTTACAACAAACTTATTCTAATTAACCGTATGAGAATATGTTTTTTATACAGTATAAAAATTCATAAATAATTATTAAATATTCTATTTAAATATCCTCAATTATAGAAAGAATCTGTGGTTAGATTCAATTTCCGGTAAGGACTGTTTTTACTTAAAAGCTCATCCGTTTGACCTTCTTTGTTTAGATACGTGTCTAAAAACAAGCCCAAGATATAGTAATAATAATGAAAATGTAAATAAAAGACATTTCGGTAAAAGAGTTTTGTTGATGTTAGAAAAAGGAAACTTTTACGAGAGTCAAACACGTACGCATTATAATGGAATTTCTAGCTTCAGGTAGACTAAAACTAGGGTGCAGAGAATGGTTTGAATTAGGAAGAGGGTGAATTCTTTGAAATAGGGTGCGGTCCAAAGAATTAGTTGTATGGTTTCGTAGATTAACTTGCACTACAGATCGACAAAAAAAAAACATGTAAAAATAATATGAATTATTTGTTTTATTTTTTATTATAATAAATGTACAATATATGGGTATATATTTCTAATTAATTTAATTTTTCCGGCCTCCGTGGCGCGAATGGTAGCGTCTTGGCCTTTCATCCGGAAGTCCCAGGTTCGAATCCTGATCAGGCATGGCATTTTCACACACGCTACAAATCGTTCATTTCTTCATCTGAATGAATACCTAACGGCGGTCCCGGAGGTTAAACAGGGAAAAAATTACTTTATTTAAAAATGTTAAGATATTTTATTTTAAAATTCCACAAAGCTTATGTTTTACGGGTTTTTTTTAATTAAGTTTAAAAATATAAGACAATATTATTTTAATATTTAAAGGTATAATGATAATTCATACTAACCGTTGAAGTATTTTAGCTTCGCCATTTCATAACATAATTTTTTTTTTCTTTTGGACTATTTACGGGCTCGCAATTAAAAAAGATTATTACGCAGTTCTGAGCAGGAAGACTGACGTTTTGTTATCTTATTTGTTTTCTTTTGAAAAAAGTATCGACTCATTCTAAATCTAAAATTTTACAAAAAACCTTTGATCCATAAAAAGTTACACGATAAAAATGCAACAAATAAATTAAAAAACAAGTTTCAACTCGTCAGTGTCTCATCGCGTAAGCTCGTTATGATAAATACACCACTACAAAGTTAAAATAACCTCAACGTTTATTCGACCTTAAATTGATCGTAACTCCAGAACGACTCAACTGATTTTTATTAAATTTTCACGAGCACAATTTCAGATAAACTTCTACAGGATATGTAAATTTCAATTTCATTTTTGTAGTAGTTAAAAATATTTTTAAGCCACAAAATTTTATACTAAGCCTACGCGTGTATATATATAAGTGAACGCAGATTTTATGTAAATGATATTTTCGTATCGTACCTCAAAACGTAAAAAAAATTAGTTTTTAATCCTCCCCGAAAGTAATACCGTATTTTTTTTCTCGAAAAGTCGGTAATAACTTTACTTTGCATTTTGTTTCCTTTTCCCCAGTACTCTATCATTCTTTGACCAACTTCGTCTCTCACTTTGTAGGAAAACTTTCTCCTTCTTTTCTTCTTACATTTTCCTGAAAACTCTTGAAATTTTTTTCCTTTTTAATATTTAATCCCTTTAAATCCTTTTAGATTTCTTGAAACCGGTTAATTTTAACTTTAAATGTCAGTAAAATCCTAAGTTTTGTTTTTTTTTACAGAATCCATTATTTTTTCACATTTTTGGTAAAATTTCTTTATTTTATGTTAAGATAATTTGATTATTTTAACATTTAGATCCTATAATTTTTCTTTCTTTTTTCATTATCTTTTCCATACTGGATTCTTTTACTGTCATCATCGTTTCTGCAGCATATAAGCATTCTGGTTTTGTAATTGTGTTATAATTTCTAAATTTTGCATTAAAATAAATAGATTTTTTGTTACATTTATATACAGAGTGTTTCTAAAAAAAGCGGGCTGGCTATACATTTTCGGATTCTACTTGTAAAACTAAACAAAAAATATCCTTAGGAAAAATGACAATTTCTCCTTCGTTCTTCCTCTGCCCGCCATTTTATTATTTTTATATAAAAATGTATATCTCAAGTTCGGATAGAGAAATCACATTAATATTTCGTAAACGTCTTTGTAATAAAGTATTAAAATTAGCAAAAGATCAGGACTTAAATACCTTCACAAATTACAAAATGGAGGTCATTTTTAATTTTCAGTTCGTTATATCTCCAAAAATATAAGTTTTATCAAAATGTATGTTATTTGCTAAAATATTAAGCCTTTTATTTTGAACAAAATTACATTTTATTATTATTTTTTAAATCGGTTAACAAATAGTCGAGTTATGGGAGATAATTGATGTTGTAATTTTATGTCATAATTATTAGATCTATTATTGTGAGAAAATTATTAATTAACTTGATACTAATTTACAATACTAGAATTAACAATTAATATTTGATCAAATTGAACGTAAAGTGGAGGACATGATAACAGACACAAAATTACAACATAAATTTTTGGCCGTAACTAGGCTATTTGTTAACCAATTTAAAAAAAATAAAATGTAATTTTGTTCAAAATAAAAGGCTTAATATTTTAGTATAATATACATTTGATAAAATCTATATTTATGGAGATATAACGGTTTGAAAAATAAACGTGACCATTTTGCAATTTGCGGAAGGTATTTAAGTCCTAATTTTTTTACTAATTTTAAAACTTTATTACCAATACGCTTACCAAATATTAATGTGATTCGTGTATCCGAACTTGAGGTATAAATTTTTATATAAAAATAAAAAAATTGGCGGACAGGGATAGAACGAAGGAGAAATTGACATTTTTCCTAAGGGTTTTTGTTTACCTTTACAAGTAGAATCCGAAAAAGTATAGCCAGCCCACTTTTTTTTAGAAACACTCTAGCTTTATTTAGGTAAAAAATACTTCCATTTTAGAAATATATTTATAGATTCATTGGTTTTATTGTAATAGTTCATCGGTATGAATATTTTACGTTTCGAATGTAAAAGAATTGAAGTGCATTATTTCATCGATTAGCTCTTCAACCCGCACAACGCATGACAAAACGCATATTCATTCATGAAAGTTCTAAAAACGTTTGAAGTAAGAGGGATTTTATGTTAACTGCGTATAAATTATTTATTTTTTATTGAGGATAGAATATTTGTTTATAAAATATGAACGTAATCAGCACGCGACAAACATGAGCATAAAAATGACTTAAAATTAATGAATTAAAATTAAATTTTAACGTTATCGATTAATCGATGCTTCTCCTAACCACCATTTTGTAGTTTGGTTCTAATTAATAAGTCCTGTTCAAAAGGTTAAGGGATGTTAAAATTTAATAAGTTAATAAATCGTATGAATTAAAAATTTGCCCGTATATCTGATTTATATAGAGATATTTTCTGTAGACGTTTACGTGATAGATAAACAATCTAAAAAGTTATTCTTAAAAAAACAGGAAAGATAATAAACCATAAAATTAAACGTAATTATAACTTTCACCGAGAATAAAACACTGTTCAAACCATAAAAATATTTATAATTAAATGTATAATTTACGCTCATACATTTTATGGACATATACGTTGTAATAAAAGAGAAATTATAATTAATATTTTAATTAAATAAACTTAAGTCGTAGTAACGTACAGCAATATCAGTGCGTAAGGAAATAATTGTATATTTTTAAAGAAAGTATTGTTTCCAAGAATTAAAAAAAAAAACTTTTTCAGCCCTAAAAAAAATGACAGAATGTAGTAGCATATAGTTTTAAATTACTTTTTTATTAGTCTGGAACGGAATGCAAGGATGTCAGAGGATGCAATATGCTCCTACTAATCGCAGTATACCGACTTGTGTCCTTTGCTGCTGGATGATTCTAATGAGCTAACGGGTTATAAATAGAAAATGGGGTCGATTCATTTGATGAAATTTGGACTGCGTTCCGATCCGGTGGAGGTTTTTAAAAGTCCTGTCGGAACGACGGGCTATTGAGCTTATCTTCCGTGACGCTCTCTCTTTCCGCCCAGAACGGGCTGAAATCCGTGGTTGTCCTCTCGAGTGGAGAGGGCGCCAGAGGCGATGTTGGCACCCGTACTTCATTACGTTTGTTTATTATTAAAGCAAATGTGTTTTGGTCGGGCAATTCCAGGGCGTTGCGTCCCAGAGCTAGCCCATCATGTGGGAAAGCGGGCTTGGGAGGGCGGGTAAGGAATTTGGTGTGATGTTTTCCCCTATTAAGTGAAATTTTCTGGAGGTATTTGTTGGTTATCGGCACATATATGGACCGCGTTGGGTTTTGGTGGTTTTGATTAACCACGCTATTCTGTTGCTGTCCGTGGATTTTTGCACTTCATCTGGTTGGCTGTTGCCTAACGGTGGCTCGTCTAAGTCTCCGTGAGGCCGTTTCCTGACCCCTTGTAGCTGCGGGTCCTCCCAATATATATCTCGGATGTGCTGGAGCTCGGACGAAACTGTTGAATTGGAGAAACGCCTAGCCTGTTCCAGTCCCACCTCGCAGACTGTTTATATTCTGGAATCTCTGCGCAGAGCTGAGTTCCTGATGTACCACGGGGTCCGAATATGGGAAGTCGTCCAGAACATCGCCTCACAGGAGATATGAACTCGCCAGTCCTTCCAGGACGGAGTGGCGTAGACCGTGATCGGTAGTAAATATATATGCTAAAAAGAAGAATTTTTATTAGATTTGGTGTTGATCTGTGTCGATTCAGTTTCGGATGGAGCGCGCCTCGAGCCTTGTTAGCCCTCTCGGTCACGCTAAGAATGTGCTCCCGGAAGGTCAGCCGATCATCGATAATCACTTCCAGATACTTCGCCGACTTTTTGTATTCAATAAGGTCGCCACAAATTTCCAGCCGAGCGGGTCTCTTCCGTTTTTATTAGTGTAGTGCAGATTTTTTTAAAGAGCAGCTAAATACAATATATGTATTATTTAAAAAATACATATATTGCACCTTTTTCGATAAGCGGGTACCACATTCTTTCTTTTTTTTTTTCAAAAATAATAATAAAAATGCACATTTTTACATTTATATAACAATAAACCAATAATCAAATAACACTACTAAAAAAGAATCGATTTTTCATATCAGTCTTTGATTAATATTCTATATATTTTTTTATTTCTACTCGTCGATATCGTTCAAACAAAGGTCTTCCAAGTGTACCTGAGAGATCCAATATAAGCGCCATTGCTTCTAATTATATATATAATCTTCTCTTTTTCTGTTTAGATTCCGGAACCACAGTAAGGTATTACTTCAGAGGATGATATGTATGAATGTAAATCAAATGTAGTCTCGTACAATCTCAGGTCGACCATAAATACAATCGAACCAAATTTAATCTACGCTCGCTTCGGTCGCAAAGCTTGACTAGCGTGCGTAGGGTGTTTGATTAGATTATATTTATAATTTCTCTGCAAATACCTCCAAATATCCACTGATTTGGAAGAAAAAAAGAAGTGCTATCCGCATACCGAAAAAGATCAATACTGTTATTACTAGGATAATATATTTATAATAATTACTTAAAAATTTATTGTTAAAAAAATAATTATTACTTAAAAGTGGTTTTGGCAGTTTTTCTTCCAGTAGAATAAATTAAAAAAAATAATAAAACTAAGTATTAAAATACATCTACAAAAAATACAATTATAAAATAACATCTTTTTAGTTATTCTCTAAATCACGACTTTTTTAATTCGTAGCTAAAAAAAAATACTATATAAAAAATAAAATTATACAAAATTATTTTATTATTATATATAATTTTCTATGCAAGAAATATAAAAAAAAAACAACTAAATGAGAAAATTAAAATAATTTTTTTTTTAAATTTACTATTAAAATATATATTTTATTTATAAGAAAATTATACTATTATAACCGTAATTTGATGAAATAATACCGTATTTATTCGAGTATCTCCCGTCCCCGAATAAGCCCCGCACCTTGATTTTCCGGACCGAAAATTAAAAAACAAAATCGAGTATATACCGATATTTTAAAGTGCAACAGATATGATAAAAAAAAAAATACGAAAATATTCAGCAAGTAAAGCATTTAATTCGTTCATTTAATTTTTTTTTTTTTGTCTTCAGTCATTTGACTGGTTTGATGCAGCTCTCCAAGATTCCCTATCTAGTGCTAGTCGTTTCATTTCAGTATACCCTCTACATCCTACATCCCCAACAATTTGTTTTACATACTCCAAACGTGGCCTGTCTACACAATTTTTCCCTTCTACCTGTCCTTCCAATATTAAAGCGACTATTCCAGGATGCCTTAGTATGTGGCCTATAAGTCTGCCTCTTCTTTTAACTATATTTTTCCAAATGCTTCTTTCTTCATCTATTTGCCGCAATACCTCTTCATTTGTCACTTTATCCACCCGTCTGATTTTTAACATTCTCCTATAGCCCCGCATTTCAAAAGCTTCTAATCTTTTCTTCTCAGATAATCCGATCGTCCAAGTTTCACTTCCATATAAAGCGACACTCCAAACATACACTTTCAAAAATCTTTTCCTGACATTTAAATTAATTTTTGATGTAAACAACTTATATTTCTTACTGAAGGCTCGTTTAGCTTGTGCTATTCGGCATTTTATATCGCTCCTGCTTCGTCCATCTTTAGTAATTCTACTTCCCAAATAACAAAATTCTTCTACCTCCATAATCTTTTCTCCTCCTATTTTCACATTCAGGTCCATCTTTGTTATTTCTACTACATTTCATTACTTTTGTTTTGTTCTTGTTTATTTTCACGCGATAGTTCTTGCGTAGGACTTCATCTATGCCGTTCATTGTTTCTTCTAAATCCTTTTTATTCTCGGCTAGAATTACTATATCATCAGCAAATCGTAGCATCTTTATCTTTTCACCTTGTACTGTTACTCCGAATCTAAATTGTTCTTTAACATCATTAACTGCTAGTTCCATGTAAAGATTAAAAAGTAACGGAGATAGAGAACATCCTTGTCGGACTCCCTTTCTTATTATGGCTTCTTTCTTATGTTCTTCAATTGCTACTGTTGCTGTTTGGTTCCTGTACATGTTAGCAATTGTTCTTCTATCTCTGTATTTGAACCCTAATTTTTTTAAAATGCTGAACATTTTATTCCAGTCTACGTTATCGAATGCCTTTTCTAGGTCTATAAACGCCACGTATGTTGGTTTGTTTTTCTTTAGTCTTCCTTCTACTATTAATCTGAGGCCTAAAATTGCTTCCCTTGTCCCTATACTTTTCCTGAAACCAAATTGGTCTTCTCCTAACACTTCCTCCACTCTCCTCTCAATTCTTCTGTATAGAATTCTAGTTAAGATTTAAATTACAATATTAATATTACATTAATAATTACCGGTAATTAAAAATAACGCGTAAACCCTATACACACATCTTAAAGTCATTCAACGCTGTGATTCATTGCGTAAGCGCGTATGAAAAATACATAAATACAAAGTCAACATAATCTCAAATTGAGGTTATGTTGCCTGTTGTCGACCTTAAATTGAGCGTAATTGGAGAACGACTCAATCAATCTTCATAATATGTTCAACTGAACAACTTCACATAACTACTACACCATATCTAAGTTTTAATGAAATTAATGTAGTAGTAGTTTTGAAGAATTTCGAGTCATAAAAGTTTATATATATATATATATATATATATAAATAAAAGGAAATTATATTTTAAGTGAATGGTATTTTCGTACTCCTCTTATCTCTAAACGTAAAGAAAAATTAATTTCACCCCTTATTCCTGTTCGACCGAAAGAATACCATACTTTTCTTCGAAAAGTCTTGTGCAAGAATTTTTTTTTTATATTTTTTGTTTTTTCTAACTGCTCTTTTTAAATTTGATAATTTCTTTGTGTTGGATATTCATATTTCAAAATAAAAAATTTATACTTATTAAATTTTTACTAAAATTATCACTTTTTGAAGTTCATTTAAATTTAAGAATTAATAAGCAGTTCGTAGTTGCTTTTATTTCGGGCTCCATTTCAAATTATTAAATTTTAAAGAATTAAAATAGTTTTATTTATTGAAAATAAAATTATTTAAAGGAAATAGAAAAGCGTAAATTATTATATAAACATGTAACAGACTATATGTAATTTATTTTTATCCATATTAATTGTTATTATCATTAGATATTAATGTGAGTTCAGTTTTCACGCAACATCTGGTACTATAATGATAACATATTGAATTTGCTTGTTCCTACAATTTTTTGTTTTTTTTACCTACGCAGAATTAATATGAACGAATATTTATAAAACACTACCTTAAAAAATTAATATAATTTAATATTACTAAATTTCTGTATTTTTAACCCAGTTAAACTTCTAAAAAGAATTTATGTAAATTTAAAATGAATAATTTTGATTTAAATAAAAATTAGTTTTGGTTGTTTAATTAATAACCACTTCAATTTTTATTTAGAGTATAAATTCTATTAATTACTGGTCAACTTTCTACGTTATTTGAAATTCTATTATACATCCAGTTATTAGAATAATCATATTTAATTAATTACCTTGGATTGCGTTGTCAAGGTGATACTGATTTAATGAAATAGTTAGGCGGCTATCTGGTTGACTCTCTCTCCCTCTCTTTTATTGACCTTTTAACTATATTTACGTAAAGCATCAATTTATTGTTTAAATTTTCCATCAAGAATTATAATTCGTTTATAATATTTCGTAGTATGACAGAATAGATACATATAAACAAACAGTAAAACAAAGCGTGAAGGAAAATTAAAATTTCAAATACTGGGTAAATAATAATGGAGTTAAGTGAAAAAAAAGAGATTAAAATTACAAAATTATTAGATGTATTAACAATTACACAAAATATAGAGAAATTATAAAAATTAATAGTTTTTTATTATATTTTAATTGTTATTTAGATTTATTATTCAAAGTGTCCCACGAAGAAACTTTTAAAACATGTACTATTGATGAACATAATGAAAATCGTTCATATAAACATAGGTCTGGAAACACTTTGTTTTCAAATTACGGCTAACGAAAAATTTCGCCCGGATTTCTAATAAAAAGAAGCCCTACTGTAATTTTTGGGACCTAAATTATGGAACAAAATTGGTAATCGGTTATGTAATTTGAGCAGCGAAATACGATAGGTTTCACAACTGTAACTCCAGTAGTTTTTAAGATATCCAACGTAAAACACAAAATTCGGTTTCGAAACCAAATTTTTTTTAGGTTTTATAGTACAATAGCTATTAAATGACTAATAAATGGAGAAGATTTAGTAAAAAACCTTGTAGAAAATTTAATTCTGAGAAAATTAATGTAATGTAAATACAGCCAATAAAAAGTAAATAAAAATTTTTATAATTGGCTATTTATTTCAATGTTTTACATCAACAAGATGATGGCATAGTAACGTTATAATTTTCTGTTATAATTTAGTATGGTAGTCATTTAAAACGTGACTATTTAAGACTTCCTTTTTCACTAATACGTTGTTTTTTTATTCTAGAAAATTTTACTTATTCAAGTTCATATGCAAAGAGTGCTAATATTAAAAATAGCCTATTTGTTTTTTCAAATTGCTCAATTTTATTTTCCTTTGCTATACAAATTATAGACGACAGTATTTTTTCCAAAATAAAAAAAAAATAATATGTTGCAGTGGCATACTAATATTAATTTGTATTAACAGATTTTTAAAAAGAAGACAATTTTAATTCAACCCTTATATTATTTATATATATATATATATATTTGGGGAATACCAAGGGGGATTTAGGCCATGGAGAGGTTGCCCGGAGCAAATAATATCCTTAAAACTTATGATGGACTTATATAAAAGACGGAAAAAACAACTAATAATCACCTTCGTCGACTTTAAAAGGGCCTATGATTGTATACACCGACCATCCATGCTGAATATTTTGAGAAACCTGGGCCTTCACCCTAAACTCGTAAACATGATAAAATTAACTTTAACCAATACCCAGTCCAGAGTGAAATTCAGAGGTGAACTCTCTCAACCCTTCTACATAAAAACTGGATTGAGGCAAGGAGACGGCCTCTCACCACTCCTTTTTAACTGCGCCCTCGAATTTGTCATGAGAAAATGGTATGAAATAAATCCCAAAAATATAAAAACGGGTACTAAGAAAAACTCCATCACACTAAATCGCCTAGGATTTGCAGATGACCTCGCTCTTTTAGCAAATAATATTCAAGAAGCCAAAACGCAAATCATGAGCCTTCAAAACCTAGCACAAAAGATAGGGCTTCATATCTCTTTCGAAAAAACTGAACTGATGGCCATAGATCCTCTGGTAATAGAGCGCATTACGGTAAACAATCAGAAAATTAAAATAGTAAAACGATTTAAATATCTAGGGGAAATAATAACTTATAATTTAAATGAAAAAGTGACATGGCAAAACAGGACAAATAAAATGATTAAATCCCAAAAATTAACTCGGTCAACATATAACAAAAAATGCCTTTCTGTTAAAACAAAACTTAAACATTATAAAACTGTAGTACAGCCAGAAGTCACCTACGGAAGCGAGACCCTTTTCAAAATCACTCAGAAAAACCGAATTGAAAAAATTCTGAAAATAGAGAGGAGAATTGTCAGAACGTGTATCAATAAAAAACACCAAAAAGAAGGCCGATGGTGGATTGTGCCAAATGAGGTGGTGTATCGAGAAATAGAGCCTGTTACTGATACTATGCGGAAAAAAAGAATCTCTTTCTTCGGTCATCTCATAAGGACACCGGAAACAAGACCGTCAAGAAATATCATTGAAAAGCTCTGGTTCCAAAAGCTAGAAGTAGGATGGATCAAAGAAATTAGAGAAGATATGAAAGAATTGGGAATTTCCCTGACCGACCTACAGAATAAAACTGGAAAAATTACAAAGCTAAAAGATAAAAGCATTAGATTTAAACAAAAGACAGACAAACGACAAAATACAACGAAGAGGGTGTTACTGGGCAGCTCGAAAGAGTAAAATAACACGCTTTTCTCCGAAAAGATCCAACTAAAATTGACTTAAGTGGTCCCATGTTGGCCGTAAAAGCATAATAATAATAATAATAATATATATATACTCGAATATACAGAGTGTTTCACGAAGAAAGTGAGAAACTTTTACGACATGTTCAGCTGATGAAAATAATGAAAAACGCTCATATAAACATAGGTCTGGAAACGCTTTATTTTCGAGTTACGGCTAGCGAAAGATTTTGCCGGGATTTCAGCTGTTCTAATAAAAAAAAAGCCCTACTGTAATTTTTGGAACCCAAATTAATGAGTAAAGTTTGTGGGTTTTTATGTGATTTGTGCTGGGAAATAGGATAAAATAGATCCCAGAATAGTAAATTCAGTTGTTTTAAAAATATCGGACGTAAAACACAAAATTCAGCGTTGAAAAACGATTTTTTTTAGGTTTCTAGTAGTTTTAAATAGGTTTAATATATACGAAAGATTTTCTAACAAAACTTGTAGAGAATTTAATTCTGAGAAAATTAATCTAAATTCAGCCAATAAAAAGTAACAAAAAAGTTTCTTCGTGGGACACTGTATAATTACAGGATTCTTTTGCAAATAACAAATTAATTAATATTTACTAGACAAGAAAATAAAGTATACTTTTAAATATAATTTGTAGAATTATAATTACATGAAAACAAGTCTTTACTAATTTCCAGTTTACAAATCTTGTTTTTAAATTACATTAACTTAAAAAAGGATTAAAATATTTTACTAAATTTTTGTTTAATCATTCTTTATGTTTTAATTTTTTAGCTGAGGCAAGATTAAAAACAATCAACTTACCAAATATTAAATTGGCTTCGATTACGAAAGTTTATCAATTTAAAGAGGTTAAAAAGTGTCTTTAAATATCTCTTAGAGATATGGACCCTCAAGAATAAAAAAAACAAGAAATTTCTACCTTGATAAAATAACGGAAATGTGTATTATTTTACTCATCCTAAATTTTCCAATTTATTTTCAAATATTTTGGACGAAAGCTGTGTAAATATCGGAAAGATATCTGTCTATTTATTATTCTATAAATATTTAATAATAAAGAATGCTAACAACAATGAGCCAATAAAAAGAATATTCGAATTAGTAATATACAAAATATAAATTTTTTATTTAATGAAATATTTCATTTAAATCATATGTAAAGACTATACAAAGGGCATACCCGAAGAATCTTTGCAAAAAGAATTGTTTATGATTAAGGGTGAAACATATACGATATAATTTTAATGAAATTTGGTATCGAATAATATGCTGCCTTGGTTCAATACCTTGGTTAGGTTTAATTATTTTAAATATTTATTATTCAACCCACCGGGTTGGTCTAGTGGTTAACGCGTCTTCCCAAATCAGCTGATTTGGAAGCCGAGAGTTCCAGCGTTCAAGTCCTAGTAAAGCCAGTTATTTTTACATGGATTTGAATGCTAGATCGTGGATACCGGTCTTCTTTGGTGGTTGGGTTTCAATTAACCACACATCTCAGGATTGGTCGAACTGAGAATGTACAAGAACTACACTTCATTTACACTCATACATATCATCCTCTGAAGTATTACCTAAACGGTAGTTACCGGAGGCTAAATAGGAAAAAGAAATTTAAATTAAATTTTTTTTTAGCCTTATTTTAAGAAAAAGCAATAAGAAACGACCATACATTTATGCTTTATAGAAAATGAATGGGAAACATATCAAACGGCACTTTGGGTAAAAAGACGTATTTGAAAATACTGGATTAATCAAACTAAGGAAATCTTAAATCTGCATTTAAAAATTAGTTTACTATATAAAAGGCTACGTAAAAATAAGTAATTTATATTATTTTTAAATATCATAGGATACACTTTACTTAAAAACCTATTACTTTGAGGGGTGATGAATTTTTTACGAGTATGAAAAAAATTTCCGAAGCTTTACCGGGATTCGAACCCAGAACTTAGTGTAATTAAATGAATAGAACGTATTATTACATTCAATCATATGTTTAAAATATACATAAAATACATTAATTTTATATAAGATATCAATTTAAAAAACTTAATTGTACTACTGGTAATTTTTACGCATCAGTGATATGTATGACGTAACTAGTTTTACGATACGCTCCATTGCTATATGCTAATTATCAGGTAATATAATTTGAAAAAAGAAAAACAAAACAAAAAGTATGTAATTTTTTATTTAGGACGCTGAGTTAATATAGTAGTTTAATATAAAATAGCTTAATTAATTATTTTGTTAAATAACTTAACCTATTTTTATGATTAATAAATAGATATTGTGAAAATATCATAAAATCAAAACAAAATAATATCTGTTAACGGATTATTTTTACTTTGTAAGAAGAATCCATTCAGGTCGTTTTTTTTTCAATTACGACGGCATAGTAAGAGGTTATTACACCAGTAGTATGACATAATAGTAATAGTAAAATAGTAAAGGATATACGAGTACGTACTCTATTCGTTTCAGTTAATAGAGAAACTATGTTTTATAATGAAAAAAGATTTTTGAATGGACTACCCCAGTTAAACATTACATTTGTACCGATAAATCATTTGCTTACAATAAAAGAAATATTTATCACGTACTCTATAAAAATATTCAATTCATTCTCATTTGAATTAAAAATCAATACTACATTTGTTGTTCTGAATACAAATATTTTAACGTTTTTTTTATCGTTAACTAGGTTTAAATATTAAAAAATTAGGGCATTAGGGCACCAAATACATTTATTTTAATCAATCAAAATAACAGTTTAAAAATTAAATTTTTCTTGTCGATTAATTCATCATAAGATTAAAACTTATTCTTCTTTTGAATGGAAACTTTTTAGTGCATGAAAGTACTATACATGACCAGGAGTCGAACTGTGAACCTTCTAGATGAAAGGTTAATACGATAGCAATCCACCACAGAGGTTGGTTGTTTATCAATTTTTTTTATATCGGCTTTAAGAAAAGGGATGACCCGTATATGCGTTTTATTTAGTTAGCTTTTATAAGATTTCAAGCTTTATAAATCGAGCGAATCTGATAATTATTTTTTATTTTGTTGAAATAATCCACTTATAAATTTAAAATCCATATAATTAAAATGAAAGTTAATCAAAAATATTTGTCTGTTTAGACAGTAAACATTTTTTTTCTATATAAAGGATATTTCATTTTCAGCGTAAAAGGTAAAATTGTAATAAAACAAAAGTTATGTTTAATATCTACCAAATGGCTTTTTATTATTTTGAGTTTACAACATTATATTATGTTCGAAAAACATCATTCATACGGCTTCCACGGCTTTGCTTGACGTAGCCAAGTCATCCAACAAAGTTTGGGTAGACTTTCGCACAAATCAGCTTGAATTTCCCGAACAAGGCATCAATTGTTTGTGGTTTGTTGCTATAGACTTGTGCCGTAATATGACCCAAGTAAAAGTCTAAGGGAGTTAAATCAGACGATCTTCGTGGCCAATCGACATTGTTATTTCGTGTAATAACGGAATCGCCAAATTTTCATGCAAAACTGAATTATTACAACAGCTGTATGGCATGTAGAACCATCCTGTTGAAACCATATCTCATTCAAATCAAAATTTTCCAAATTTACAAACCATAAATCGATAGAATTCATCATTTACTATAACAGCATCTTCTTGCTCACTTTCGAGAAAAAATGGCCTAACGATGTCACCAGCACATAATCCACACTAAATAGTGATTTTTTCGGATGTAATGGTCGCTGTTGAACCATTTGTGGGTTGGATCATCATAAATACGGCAATATTGCTTGTTTGCAAAGCCATCAAGCCAAAAATGATCCTCTTCTGAAAAGATCTTTTTTTTTATGAAAATTTGGATTCACTTCGAGCTGTCTAGAGTCCAGTCAGCAAACAGCCTACACAAAGAATTAACCCGTGGTTTTAATTCTTGAGTTAGTTGAATTTTATATGATTGTAAACCAAAATCTTGACCGAAATTCGCTATGTTGTTGAGGAAAGGTCCAATTCTTGCGAACGGTGTGAAACAGATAAATTTTGGTTTTCACAAACACTTGCATTTACAGCAGCAATATTCTCTTGGCTCCTTGTATTTCTTTTGTGAATTTGTATTTCAACATCAAGTAAAGAAAATTCTCTTCGAATTTTTTAACCAAACGATGAATTGTGCTTTTGTTTGGCCGATTAGGCAGATTATAAATATCGCGAACCGCACGATACGTAGCTTTAACCGATTCCATATTTTGATAATAAATTTATATGGCAGAGCACGATCTCTCTAATGACGACCTTAGGGCGATGAGCGGCGACATTGTTTTAACTATTGTCGGGGAATAGATCCCCAACGTCTGCATGTGGTGTGCAGTAAAGTTTGGTACCGCTCCCCTGCTGCCGACCACGATCGGAACCCCTTCGCAGCGATCGCCATGGTAGTTGAAAACCCGAGCTGCTTCGCGTAGGACGGGCCGGTATGTTACACCTTTCTCCTCCGCAGCTGCGTGAAGCGAAATCTCCTTCTCAAACCGAACGGTTACATCGACCACAAAGAGACCGGAATCGTTTTTCACGACGATATCTGGCCTCAAACGTTTTCCGCTCCCGCCAGTTCCGGGTTGCGTGGGGTTCTGTTAAAGGTTAGTTAATTATTATTAATAATAGTTTCTTAATTTGTCGCTGTTCTCTACATGTATAAATTTAAAGTAGAAATCCAAAAACTTTTTAGTTTTTAAGGATTTTATTTTTTCAAGTTTCTTTTATTGGTTTGTTTTAAGTTTCCTCTTTTTAATTTGGGATCGGTTAATATAAACATAATTTACGTAATGTGTATTTTCCCAATCGTGTTTACTTTAATTTTAATATAAAAATGTAATTTTCGCGTTACATAAAAATAAATAAAGACGTATATACTGAAAACATATTAATAGACGTTCAAAAATAGATAATACGTAGTTATTTATATATATATATATATATATATATATATATATATATATATATATACACACGAGTATATTGTTATAGAATAATGAATTTAAAATATGTACTGTATAAGACTATTGTTATGGTTGTTTATAAAATTCGTTGATGCTTATTAAAATGAAATCTTTTCACTCTTGAACACTTTTCTAATTCACACAGTGTAAAATTTGATTGCGTGTAAATCTTTTACAAAATTATTATTTTTTTTTTGTCTTCAGCATTTGACTGGTTTGATGCAGCTCTCCAAGATTCCCTATCTAGTGCTAGTCGTTTCATTTCAGTACCCTCTACATCCTACATCCCAAACAATTTGTTTTACATACTCCAAACGTGGCCTGCCTACACAATTTTTCCCTTCTACCTGTCCTTCCAATATTAAAGCGACTATTCCAGGATGCCTTAGTATGTGGCCTATAAGTCTGTCTCTTCTTTTAACTATATTTTTCCAAATGCTACTTTCTTCATCTATTTGCCGCAATACCTCTTCATTTGTCACTTTATCCACCCGTCTGATTTTTAACATTATCCTATAGCACCGCATTTCAAAAGCTTCTAATCTTTTCTTCTCAGATACTCCGATCGTCCAAGTTTCACTTCCATATAAAGCGACACTCCAAACATACACTTTCAAAAATCTTTTCCTGACATTTAAATTCATTTTTGATGTAAACAAATTATATTTCTTACTGAAGGCTCGTTTAGCTTGTGCTATTCGGCATTTTATATCGCTCCTGCTTCGTCCATCTTTAGTAATTTTACTTCCCAAATAACAAAATTCTTCTACCTCCATAATCTTTTCTCCTCCTATTTTCACATTCAGCGATCCATCTTTGTTATTTCTACTACATTTCATTACTTTTGTTTTGTTCTTGTTTATTTTCATGCGATAGTTTTTGCGTAGGACTTCATCTATGCCGTTCATTGTTTCTTCTAAATCCTTTTTACTCTCGGCTAGAATTACTATATCATCAGCAAATCGTAGCATCTTTATCTTTTCACCTTGTACTGTTACTCCGAATCTAAATTGTTCTTTAACATCATTAACTGCTAGTTCCATGTAAAGATTAAATGTAACGGCGATAGGGAACATCCTTGTCGGACTCCCTTTCTTATTACGGCTTCTTTCTTATGTTCTTCAATTGTTATTGTTGCTGTTTGGTTCCTGTACATGTTAGCAATTGTTCTTCTATCTCTGTATTTGAACCCTAATTTTTTTAAAATGCTGAACATTTTATTCCAGTCTACGTTATCGAAAGCCTTTTCTAGGTCTATAAACGCCAAGTATGTTGGTTTGTTTTTCTTTAATCTTCCTTCTACTATTAATCTGAGGCCTAAAATTGCTTCCCTTGTCCCTATACTTTTACTGAAACCAAATTGGTCTTCTCCTAACACTTCTTCCACTCTCCTCTCAATTCTTCTGTATAAAATTCTAGTTGATGCATGACTAGTTAAACTAATTGTTCTGTATTCTTCACATTTATCTGCCCCTGCTTTCTTTGGTATCATGACTATAACACATTTTTTGAAGTCTGATGGAAATTCCCCATTTTCATAAATATTACACACCAGTTTGTATAATCTATCAATCGCTTCCTCACCTGCACTGCGCAGTAATTCTACAGGTATTCCGTCTATTCCAATAATACTAATAATAATAATAATAAGCGACAATAATAAATCAATTAATGAAAAATAGTAAATAAACAAATATTATTCATAGTACCCACAACCACCACAATAATCAGAATAAGAGACAATAATAATAATAGTAAACGATAATAATATTAGATGTCAATGATAAACAATCATAAATGTCAATCGTAATAATAAACAGAGATTACGTACAAAAAAAAGTTAAATAATCGTCAGGATTTATTTACAGGTAGATAAATAGGACGGAAACGCAAAATTCAGTCCCGTAGCATGACCGCAATTAACAACAATAGTTCAATAGATAAGACAAGTATAAACTTCTTTCCCTGCAAATACCTTTGCTGCTCACAAATAAAACTACCCTAACAATTTATGCGTGAAATTTAATACATTATCTCTTTCACATATAGTCTTAAAGTAACTTACCGATATTATTTCTTGTTTACTGGAACTGCTTGTGGTGACACCTTAATCGTATTGAACTTAATTCACACTGAAAATTCGCTCCTTCACTATCCTCCTTGCTTGCTCCCGCTGACTGACGTCTTGCAGACTCTCCTTGCGGAACTTACGTCGTATTGGTTCGCAGAACACACATCTCGCAGAACTGATTTTTAGCTTCCCAGAAGTACTTATGCTTTTATATTCTTTACCTGCCTCACCGAATCTGATTTGAAGCGTTAGAACGATCGACTGAGCCTTTTTGTTCCCATGCATTCCTTGCCTTGGTCTGGTACCTCTTCTCATGGTACACACATTTTTTCAGGTGTGTAAGTAGCAGTATTACAAACGACCATTGTTAAACGGCCTCTTACCTTTACTAAAAGGGTTTCTTTTAGCCCCTTTCGGTATTCCTCCCATTATTATATATTCTACTACTTTCTTCTTAATCGGTAGGAATTCGTTCTCAGGTCCGTTATACCGGTCTTGTTACAGTATAAATAAGCTTATGCATAAAATTGTGCCTCGAAAATTTCTAAAACTACTCGATCATTGATCGATTCATTGAAATTTAGATATTTTGTGGTAGTATATCTGTTGGGCGTGTGAAAATTTTATGAAGATTTGGGTTTTTATTTAGTTACGCTCAATTTAAGGTCAACAACGTGAAAAATAACCCCAAAATGTTTCATACTTCTCCAATTTTTCAGTGTAGCCTCCGGGACCTCCGTAAGGTATTAACTTCAAACTATGAATGAGGATGATATGTATAAATGTAAATAACGTGTCTTGTATAGTCTCTCTGGTCGGCCGTTCCTGAGATATGTGGTTAATTGAAACCCAACCGCCAAAGAGCACCGCTGTCCACGATCTAGTATTCAAATCCGTATAAAAGTAAATGCCTTTATAAGATTTGAACTATAGAACTCTTAATGTTGTAATCAGCTGATTAGCGATGACGAGTTCACCGCTAGACCAATTCGGTGGTATGTTTCATATCTCCTTATGCAAAGAATCACAACGGTGAGTGAGTTGAAAGTTGATGCTCGTGTGTTGGGTCTACTCGTT
The DNA here is from genome assembly GCF_047948215.1 of Lycorma delicatula. NCBI lineage: Eukaryota > Metazoa > Arthropoda > Insecta > Hemiptera > Fulgoridae > Lycorma > Lycorma delicatula. Next base: position 238,186,292 of record NC_134456.1, read on the forward strand.
AATCCAAGTATGTAGTGCGCTGTTCTCTGAAAATCAGTGCGTTTCTGACTGGTAAATAGTTTGGCGTCAAAAACGAAAAATCCGTCTTTTTGCGCATTTTTTTTTACTTTAGAAAGGTTTATTACTTCCTTTTATACAAAACCGAGTTTATTTTTATTATATCTCGGCGACGATTGCATATTAGCCAAACATTTCAACAGAAAATATGAAATAAAATTTAATCTTAAATTAAATCTGAAATAACGAATAACAAATTTCGTATGAGATTGTCAATAAATTAAAAATTTATTGACAGACAGTGTGGGTTTCAATTTCTGTCAAGTGGTATTTTCTTTTAGCTTTAATTTTACCCATCTCAGTTACTAGCAAAGTACATTTTTGAGTCGTAACCATACAAACTGAAAAAATTTCGTTTTGGGAAAACCTGTTATATTAATTTTTCTCATGAAGGATGTATTTTAGCAGACAAATAGTATACTGGAATTCGTATTTTTTGAAATTTTTAAATATTTAGATTATTATTAATTTGTAAGCGTTTTTTTTATGACTTTGTTTTGGAACTTTTATTATATTTAATTTTCAATAAAGATTAAATTAGTAGATTTAAAAATTTTTTATTATGAATCAGGCAAAAATAATTTGTGCCTGTTTAAAATTACATAGATACATTCTCTTCGCCAGAAACTATGTATTATTATTTTTTTTTGCCACTGTTATTCTGGGGATACATTTAAAAATCAATGAAAATTACATGTAAATAACTTTTGTTAGAAATATTTTTAGGATATTAAAATACGATTTTCTTAATTTTAAAAAACTAATACCCTAAGGAACGGTGGCAAATTCATTTATTTTTTTTTAATCATTAATTCACTACAAATTAGAAATCTATGTACCTGGTAATATGGAATGTAAAACTTGTAGCATGAGAAAAATACAATCCCTAATCAAGATTCGATCTTCCGGATGAAAGGTTGAGACTTGATTAAATAATAAAGAAAATGATTTATTTTATGTAGAATAAATGTGTACAAATCTATTTTTGTTTGTTTTAAATGATAACTATTTTTAATGTATTTTCTTGAGTAACTTTAATATATATGACAATCAAATTTACTTATCGTTTAAATATTTATTTTATATGATTACGTTTCGGTATATTTATTTAATTCCGATTATGTTTAGTTAATAAACTAAAAAATTGACAACACAGTTGTAGGACTTTCCTACAATTATGGGATGTTTCTGATGCGCGGCTTACACATACATAAATACACAACTTAATTTAAAACATTTATCATTTTATTTAAATATATTATTTCGTTTAATTCAATGATTCTAACTAATCCAGGCGCGAATGCCATATTTAATTCGCGCGGGTGTGGCGGTACTAGCGGTGACGGTCGGCACTAACTAAATTAATGTAGATTTCTTGAACATGGTTCCGCTAGTATATTTCAAGAAAATAATTAATAAGTTATATATCCACCTTGTTTTTTTGTTTAACCTCCGGGGCCGCAGTTAAGCATTACTGTACAGAGGATGAGATGAATGATTTGTAGCGTGTGTGAAAAATGCCATGCCTGACCGGGATTCGAACCCGGGACCTCCGGGTGAAAGGCCGAGACGCTACCAGCGGCGAATGGTTGTGTAGTGGTTAAAGTGCTACTTTCAAATTAATTATATATCCACCTTACCGGCAAATAAGTGTTAAGTCCTCGAGATCTTTTGGTTTTTTTAAACCGTCATCAGGAGTTAAAATAATTAAGTCAAAAGTTAGAATACGTATACAGTCATGACTGTTTGCATTCCGGATGATGGTTTGAAAAAACCGAAAGAACTAGAGGGGAGTTAACACTTATTTGCCGGTAAGATGGATATATCAGTTATTAATTATTTTTTATTGATTAATGTAATTTTACAACACATAGAACAAATTTCGCTTGTACGATCGTCAGTCTGATGTAGCCTCGAGGCTTAACGCACCAGGTACCGACCGGGCGATCGAGTTCGAAACCCACCCACACCGAGTTACTTTTTTACATTTCATATATTATTCATTTATTCAATTCTACTACCCACTTGGAAAAATTTCCATCCGATTTATTGGTTCCTTAGGTGTCAAAACTTCAATATCCAGTGAAAACTGGATATGTCAAATTGGACCGATTACTATACTTTCCTTTTAGATTTACATCGCTATCTAGACGGGAAAGTAAGAATGCGATAGATTTCTTAGAATATAGAATAAATAAAATTCTATGTATTTTAATCTTCAAATTGAATGATTACTTCTATTTAATAGTTTTTATTTTATTGTTATCTAGTGAACAAAATCTCAAAATAATTCTGATGCATAATATATACGGTCTTTATACTTCGTCGTATTTAAAGGTAAAACTTGTAGTTAGGTTAACTTTCGCTGGTCAATTTTTTTTTTCACGGTAGTATTCAAATTCATTAAAATCCAGTTTCATATCTGTTTAAAAATAGAACTATTTTTATTGAAATATGCAGCTTAAATATTTATATTTAAGATGTAACGGTTGTTTAATTGTTAGAATTCAATTTTTATGAAACTAATTAAGGAATTTAGAAATAATAAAACCGTTAAGCTTTAAGCATTAGTAATTTACAAGAAATAGAATAAATAACTATTAAATAACAAAAACGCCGATGTGTTAGATCATGATTCCGATGTGTGTATTATGTTAGATGGTAAAATTACACCGTCAGAAGTTATTTTCTATTTAAGTTAGTTTCGTATGATTATTTATTTAAAATTTTTAAATATCCATGTGGTTATTTTTTTCAACAGATGTGATGTGTTTATTCTCATAGATTGCTATAAACGGTCGTATTGATTACAACTATAAGGATAAGGTTAAATTGGCAAAATTGTTTGTTTACTACTCATCTTTCTTACTTATAGAAACAAATTCATCGATTTTAAAATAAATAAACAAAAGAAAATTTATATAACCAATAGAAAAATACTAAAATAATTTATTTATTTATAATTTGTTTAAAATGAAATTTAAAAAATAAAGGATTTTTTTTTTGACAGAATAAGTAACAAATTAAAAATAAAAACTTGCTAACCAGTATGAGTAATAACACGTTTTTTTTCCGTAGTGGGTGGAAAAAGCTTTGCCAGTTGCCGTTAGGCCCGCACTGATGGCAATACGGGGCTCTCATCCGCTAATAAACCTCCCCCCCCAATCTTATCATGTAATAACACTTAAAAATTATTAAAAATATAAACAATTGGTATTCAAAATAATTTAATCTTTTATTCTAAAAGCTGTTTAGGAAACTTACGTATGTAAAGTTTAAATTTATAAAAAAAAAGTTATTTTATAAATTTGATAGAGTCCAAATCTGTTATTGACTATAACAACATCAACGTTTGCAAATCATTTCATAGAAATAGATCTTTCACAGGTATATAGAAAGATAGTAACATATAAATATTACAAATTAAAGGGTAGAACCAAAATCAATACTCTTTAATTTTTTTTTTTTTTTTTTTCTTCAGTCATTTGACTGGTTTGATGCAGCTCTCCAAGATTCCCTATCTAGTGCTAGTCGTTTCATTTCAGTATACGCTCTACATCCTACATCCCTAACAATTTCTTTTACATATTCCAAACGTGGCCTGCCTACACAATTTTTCCCTTCTACCTGTCCTTCCAAAATTAAAGCGACTATTCCAGGATGCCTTAGTATGTGGCCTATAAGTCTGTCTCTTCTTTTAACTATATTTTTCCAAATGCTTCTTTCTTCATCTATTTGCCGCAATACCTCCTCATTTGTCACTTTATCCACCCGTCTGATTTTTAACATTCTCCTATAGCACCGCATTTCAAAAGCTTCTAATCTTTTCTTCTCAGATACTCCGATCGTCCAAGTTTCACTTCCATATAAAGCGACACTCCAAACATACACTTTCAAAAATCTTTTCCTGACATTTAAATTAATTTTTGATGTAAACAACTTATATTTCTTACTGAAGGCTCGTTTAGCTTGTGCTATTCGGCATTTTATATCGCTCCTGCTTCGTCCATCTTTAGTAATTCTACTTCCCAAATAACAAAATTCTTCTACCTCCATAATCTTTTCTCCTTCTATTTTCACATTCAGTGGTCCATCTTTGTTATTTCTACTACATTTCATTACTTTAAATCTTTAATTACATATAATTAATTTATCCTACCCTACTAAACGGCATTTGTATGTGTGTCTGTGTGTACGTTTCCCTTATCTTAGATCCGGAATCTACCGATCACTAGCGAAAAATCCCGATTGGTTAGTACATGTCTCTCGTGGTGGTTAGTTGTACACATGTTAGATTATTTTATATCGATATACGTATGAAATATATATCGATATTTATATCGAAGTTTTGGAAAAATTTAGTACTTTTTAACCGGATCCGAAATATCGGACGAAACTCTCAAATATCTCGAAAATAGTTGGTCCTAGCGCTCTGAAAAACTTTTCGATGCCTCTCCACGAAAACCACATCCGCTCCCAGTGGTAGCCCTCGGATGATAATATTATCAAGTATCCCTGAGGCTCCGTTCGTAAATTGGTGAAGAGGGTGCAATGGGGGTGCCACCCTAATATCTCGGCATCCACTCGTCCAATTTTCACGATTCAAATGGCGTATGTATCAGCAAGTCAACCGCTAACTGTTTAACGCATCGGGTACAGTCTTGATCGATCGGATCTTGGTTATCCGGAAATTATATCGTTTAGCCCAGTGGTTTGATTGCATTTACCCACCGTAAAACGTACCGATTCGATCTTTCGCTAAATAAGCTCAAACCTGTGCGCTAGAACAGCTGCAAAGTATAAACCTATGAAGATTATAAAGTAGAAAATAAAACATATATTAAAAAATACTTTTTAAAAACCACTCCTATATTAAATATACTAAAAAGTAGAAAATAAAGAATATGTAAAAAAAAGATTTTAAAACACCACTCTTAAATTAAACGCACTAAAATGTAAAAAATAATTTTAGGACGGTAAATTAGAATGGATTTGACAACAAGTTTTGATGGTGATATGTAAGATTATGTGAAAGTGGGAGCTCAAATTAAGATTTTGATGTTTTTGCTAATTTTTTAATATGCGTGATGAATGGTCTAAAGAGTGAGGAGCTCTAGCACCCCACTCTTTAGACCATTCATGTAGTGTCCACATCAGATTTTTTGTGTAAGACTTACGAAAAGTATATGAATAATTTTTATTCCCTGATGATGCTGATGCATTAACGCGGCGAAACGTGTAAGAGAATATATTCCTATCACAGTGTATGACAATACGGTAAAAAAAAATTCATATTTCTTTTTAGTGAAAAATATATATACACCTAATGATGAATAATAATTATTATCAATAAGTTAATATATGGGTGATTCCCCATAATATATGGATAATATATGGATGAAAGGACTTCCCGACTTAAATTATAGAAAAATTTATTTAGATAACTTACAGATTCGATTGAGGTCTCAGTTCTCAGCAAAACTCCATCAAGTTTTGACTTACGTAGTTCATTAGTACCGAATTAGGCCACCAGAGCTGTCAATATTATTGTTAAAAATGGATACATTTTTAACAATAATAATACGAACGCATTATTATTGGTGCGGAAAGTGCTCATTGTGTGTTTTGGTTTCACGATTTGCAGTTCAACGTAATTTTCGTGGAGAATACGGTAGGGAGATTCTTATTAGGCATACAATTTACTTTTGGCTCCAAACCTTCGTTGAGACACGTTTTTCTGTTAAACATACAAAATCACCAGGACGGCCACGCTTTCCTGAAGCTGCTGTGGAACAACTCAGAAAATATTTTGCACGTAGTTCGAAGAATTCAACTCGATCTGCGTCACGTTAGATTGGCATTCCACAAACGATTGCTTGGCGTGAATTACGTAAACAATTAACAATTGTAGTTGAAGCCATACAATCTAACCGTGGTTCAACACGTTATAGAAGACGTCAAAGTTGCTCAGCTGCCGTTTTGTGTGGAAATAATGGATAGAATTGTAGACAACGATTAAATTTTTAGACAATGTAATTTTTAATGAGTCAAGCTTTCATATCAGTGACAAGGTAAACACCCATAACTGCGGAATATCGGGTAAGGAAAACCCTCCTGAAACTTGGCAACACATTCGTGATATCCCTAAGGACAATTCTTTTTGTACCCTAAACAAACAAAGACTGTACGGCCCGTACTTCGTTCAGGAGGCAACCGTAAATGGTATCATTTATCTGGACACGCTTCAAAACTTTCTAATTCCTCATCCACGATGATGACCAAGTTGGAGATCATTACTATCACCAAGACGGGATACCACCTAGAAATTCGAGATTTTCTTCATTTTTGATTCACAGGTCGATGGATCGGTCGCGAAGATTCGCATGGCCACTTCGCTTCCCGGATTTGATCCTGTTAGATTTTTTCTTGTAGAATTTCATTAAAGATCGTGCTTATATACATCTTTTCCTGCTAATCTTGTTTAGCTAAGACTTCGAATTAAGGCTGCAGAGGTAACGCCCTACTTGCTGGTTACTGTCTGGAATGAAATCAACTTTAGGTGGTATATATGTCGTATTACAAATGAAAGCCATATCGAATAAAATTGAATGTTGGGTGATAAAATTTTGTTTTTCTATTAAATTAGACTTCAACCGAATCTGTAAGTTATCTCAATGAATTTTTGTATGCTTCTTAAGTTGTGAAGTACTTTTTGAATCACCTGTATACATACATACACATACACACATATTTTTTCTTCATTCATTTTAGAAGGGATGGGTTTGTTTTTAGGTTTAATTGGAGGTTATTTGTTTATATATTTATTGGATTTTCATAAAACTTTTTAAGACGAGTGCCATTATTAATAGTGCTACCAGAAGTTCCAGGGAAGAAAAAGTGCTGCAATTAGCTTTACAAAAGTTTTTAGAAGGATAAGTTGCATTAATTTATGAGAAATAGTTTTAAAATTTAAACAATTTTAAAAAGAAAAATAATATTACTAATAAAAGTTTCTCTGTAAATAAAAATTTAGTTTCACACATTATTTTAAATAAAAAAATTTGATTTGTTTTGTGTATCCTGTACAAGTAGAAATTTTTTTAATATCGGTCAGTTTTGTTTTTATTCATTTATATAAATAAAAATGTAAATGGTTGTTTGTTCAAAATCTTAAATCTCTGAAAGTTTTCTTCACCGATTGGTTTAAAATTTTGACACAACGTTGCATTCGAATACACGCGTGTTTTTATATACCTACTATTTTATATACCTAATATGTCACACGTGAGACAGGTAAAAACATGTTTTTTTTTTTAAAAAAAACAGCGCTATCTGTTGGCCGTAAAAGCAACACACGGTATACTAAATGTTTAACGATTCCATTTCAATGTTTCCGATATGTGTTTCCGCTATAGGCTAAAAACTACTGGATCGATTTACGCGCGGAGAAAAAGAGAGAAAGGGAAAAATCGAAAAAGGTAAAAGGGAAGAAGGGGAAACGGGGGGAAATGAAACGGAAAGAAAAAAAGAAAAAGGTAAAGGGGAAAGAGAAACTGACTAGGAAACGGAAAGACGGAATGGTGAAATGAGGGGAAAGAAATGAGGGAAACGAAAAGAGGAAAATGGGAGAAGGGAAAGTGAAGGTGGTCAAAATTATAACGGGAAAATTAAAATGGGGAAAGGGTAAAAGGGAAAGGTTAAATTTTCTGAAGTTCCGTAATGTCTATTTTGTTAATATTTTACCAAACTTTCAATTGTGTTTATTTAATCTATATATATATATATATATATATATATATATATACTCAAATCTAGCAATAGCGAAATATAAATGGAAGGAAAAAGGGAATGGTAAAAGTGAAACTGGGAAAAGGAGAAAGGGTGAAAGGGAAAGGTTAAATTTTGTGAAGTTCCGTAATGTTCATTTTGTTAATGTTTTATCAAACTTTCAATTGTTTTCATTTAATCTATATATTTATACTAAAATCTACCAACAGCGAAGCATTGGTCTGCTCGTAAAAAATAAGAGTAATGATTACTTATATAGAAATTTATCTGGGTCAAGTTGTTTTACTTTATTTGTTCTGGTGGATATATTACAATAAAAACAAAAATTTCTAATATTTAGAAAAATATAAAATTGTATACAGTAGATTAGATAAATACAGCACAATATACAATTAATTTTTATTATACAAAGACTGTGATATCGAGGTTCAAAAAAATATCCGTAAACTGTAGAAAAAAGATTTTGGTTACGACCTCAAAAAATCCATGAAAATATTTTATTGACCGTTAAATAATTAATTAACTTATTATTTATTTTGTTTGTGTGCATAGAAATATATTTATATTACTAAAAGATTAACAAAATAATATTAAATTAATTTAGATATTATTAGAAAATATAAGAAAACGGTTAAAGAAATAAATAAGTTAATAAACATCTTAAATTACTATAACAAAAATAAAATTTTAATAAAAAAATTGATTAAGGGCACAATTAAACTATAAGAAAATGTTTATTTTAGCATTTAATTTAAACCTGGCACACGAATGCCAAATAACAGTGATTTTTTTGTTAACTGTAATAAAGAAATTAGTTTTTTGTGAACAACTTAACATTTCTAGGTAATCACATATTTTTTTTAAAAAACTATCGTTAAATAAAGAGCTATATTTAAAGATTCAAACGTATGAAAATGTTTATATATTGTAAATCTGTACATATTAAACGGGGTTGTAGTGTGTATTTTTTCCGACATACTTTTATAAGTGTTAGTAAAATTATTAAGTTACAGTAAACAGGCACTTTTCAAGTAATTAAAAATTGTTATGGAAATTCGTAAATTTTCCTTAAAAAGGTATTCTTATTTTTTTTTCTAGGCAAATTATTCTATCCATTTTCATCAGGCGATTATATTTATTATTTCTTTTGTATTTTCCTGTATAAATAAACTATTGCTATTAGTATTTTTATTAAATTTATTTAAAAAAGAAGTTCAACAATGACGGAAGGAGATTCACCAAATAAAAAGCAACCATCTGCTAAATTAAATACATCAAATAAGGTATGTAGTAATTTATAAATATATTAATTATATTTAAATAATTCGTAGTAAAATTTATTGGTTTTACAATACAAATATTCTTGCACTTGTTAAAATAATTATTACATTTTTTTAATCTTTTTTGTCAATCAAAACGTAATTTATTAATCCATAAGTAATTTTATCGATCAAAATAATTAAGTATGTTACTTTTTTAATTAGTTTCTTTTAATACAATTATTTTCTTATTACATAATTGTTTATTATTGGCTTATTGCTTTTATAGTATTTTTTTTTTTAATAGGGTTAAAAATATTTTTAATGTAAATAATTTATTGATTTATTAATTTTTTAATTTTTATTTATTCTTTTAATGAATGAAAATTAGTGTAATTTGTAAGAAGTATTATTTTTATTTCAATCAACCTTATTTAACAAAAAAATCCGACTTTATTTTTTATTGGTGTAACCAGTAGGAGCGCGGAACAGGTCGTATAGTGGTCTTATTTTTTAAATAACAGATAAATACTAAAAAACACGATTGCCAAAAAAACATTGCTGACAAACATTGCTCTTTAATAATTAAACATCGTACGGGTGAAAATTTTGTATATAATGCAATTATTTAAATTTATGTAAACTCTATATATATATATATATATATATATATATATATATATATATATATATAAAGCCTATGACACTCACGGTAACGTAAGGATTCCAACGCGAGGTTATATATTCAAATAGGTTCAGCTGATTAGCTGCTACGGTGCAACAAACATACATACACTCTAAATACATTACACTCCTTTTTGGGCAGTCGTGTAATAAAGTCAATTTTTGATAATATATCAGTTAATTTTGTTTCTGATTTACTTCCATCGTGATATTATTTTATATAGCAGATACCCCATTTAAATATTAAAAATCGGAAGACTGGTAGCAAAGATGTAACATTTCCGAATAACCGTGATCTGTTAGATCGAGAAATTACTTGATGCATGCAAAAGTTAGACTTCAACCTACAAACAAATACCCCGTTTGAATTTTGAAAATCGGACGATTGTTTGAAAAGATATTATAAGAGCACCCAATTGCACGTACCAAAACAGCGCCTCAGTTGAGACCCCTTTGTTTTCAGTTGATGGGTTGATGGTGACGATTGGTTTAGCCTCGCACGAGGTGCTCGCATCACCTCACCATTGTAGCCTCACAAACAGTCCCCACAGGAAGTCCATTATTATTATTATTAAATAGACATTTAAAAATTTTTTTTTTGTCTTCAGTCATTTGACTGGTTTGATGCAGCTCTCCAAGATTCCCTATCTAGTGCTAGTCGTTTCATTTCAGTATACCCTCTACATCCTACATCCCTAACAATTTGTTTTACATATTCCAAACGTGGCCTGCCTACATAATTTTTTCCTTCCACCTGTCCTTCCAATATTAAAGCGACTATTCCAGGATGCCTTAGTATGTGGCCTATAAGTCTGTCTCTTCTTTTAGCTATATTTTTCCAAATGCTTCTTTCTTCATCTATTTGCCGCAATACCTCTTCATTTGTCACTTTATCCACCCATCTGAATTTAAACATAGGTTTATGTTTTAAATTTATTTAATATTATTTTATTTAATACAAATTTAATTCTATTACTTTTGTCGATATTATTCATTCGATTGATTCGAATCATTCAGTTCAAACCCAGCTCATACAGTGATAGAAACTCACAGTTTATAGTTTATTAGTTCAATTCGTTAAAGTTTGAGATTCAACCGGAAAATCTCCATTATCTTTATATAGCCTATGACACTTGTAGTAACATAGGATTCCAAAGCGGGGTCATACATCTAAATCGGTTCAGCCGTTGAGCTCCTATGGTGGAAAAAACACGCAAAAATACACCCTAAATACATTACACTCCTTTTTAGGCAGTTGTGTAAAAAATATATAGTTTTGAGGTAGGAGGATTTGGTAAATTCCATTTTTCTATGTTTAAAAGAAAAAAGTTTTTCTATATGTTTAAAGTTTGCCATTTATATGTAAAACAAGAAAGAAAAATCTAGAAGAAGGACTAATTTAATAGATCATACATTACGACAATCAAGGTTAGTTAATTTAGTAATGTAAGGAAGTATAGAAGGTAAAAAGTATAGAAAGGGCAAAGGTTATAATTTATACATAAAGCAAGTAGTTGAAGTGTAGGAAGTAACAAATACATTGTATTTAATAGATTAGCGAAAAGAAAGGAGTTTAGAAGTATTAAAATCAGTCAGATCATTGAAAAACATAATCTTAAACCTTTCATAGGCCCTTTCAGGGCTGAGCACTTGCAGTCGCTTGTCGTAATTTGCGCATGAGAAAGGTGCTTATTTTATTACTATGCACTTCGTTCGTAGTTACACTGAACCGGCTTTTTTGGTGAAATTTTAAATTTGCGTGAACTTTCATCACTTTTGAAAGATATATTTATAAGAAATAAATAGTTTTTATACGTTCTTTCTTCTATTTCAGTTAGTATTGATTAGACAGTTTTTTTTTATAATTATAGGGTGATTACAAATGAAATATACACTTTCGATAGCTTATAAAAAATTAAACTGGTCTATGTGAATACAAATAAAAGATATGGTTTTGCAGGGAATTTTTTAAAGTTTACGTCGGTATATCTGCTCTGCTGCTAATGTCGACTGATTGATCTGTCATGTTACCAGTCTGGAAAATGGCCGCTACTGCAGTAGAGAAAGCTTTTTATGTACTCAAATTAGCCAAAACAAACTGTGCAGCGACGTTTCAGAAAAAAATATGTTAAAACGGCTTCAAAGAGTTTCAAAACATAGGGTGTTTGTGTAAAAAGAAAAGTGCTGTTTCTGAAGAACAAATCCACGGTGTTCGTGATGTGTATCAACGTAGCCCAGGCAAATCGACTAGATCAGCATGTTTAGAATTGCAAATTCCTGAACCAACTGTGTGGAAAAGTTTGAAAATGAAGACTTAAAATTACAGTTAGAACAAAGTTTAAATGTCGACGATGAAGTCTTACGTAAATATTTTTACGTAAGACTTTTTACGAAAATATTTTTTGGAGTTGTAGGAAAGTGTTGAAAATGACGGTGGCATTTTATATCGCCTAATTTTCGGTTATGAATGTACGTTTTACATTACTGAAAAAGTTAATAGACATAATATAAGAATATGGGGTACAGAAAACCCAAGAGAAAGTTTACAACACATACGCGATTCCTTTAAAATGAACGTGTTTTACGCTGTATCTCGTGAAACAGTGTACTTTTTTCACGAAGTGAAAGTAATCGGAGTAATTTATCTGGACATGTTAAGCGACTGGCTAATGCCTCAAGTCGAGGAAGATAGTGGTAACTTCGTTTTTGTAGAAGATGCTCCGGAACCTCCGATACATTCAGACATGCTGTTCGTCTGTGAGGTGTGAGGCGGGATCTGGTTCCCAGATCCGGACAAGTATCCAGTACGCGATCATGCGGCCTTACTGGACTTACTACTCCGCCTTACTGGAACTTACAGGTCAGAAATTATTTAGATGAACGTTTTCCCAGACGATGGATTGGCCGTGCAAGTGAGGAAAACATAGTATTTAAGCGTTGGTACACCACATAGTACAGACTTAACGCCTTGCGATTACTTTTTGTGGGGTTATGTAAAAGACAAAGATTGTGTACCGCCTTTTCCTGTTGGATATCAACGATTTGAAACCACGCATCAAAAATGTTGTTTCTACCGTTGACCGGCACTTGCTTGTACACGTTTGGGAAGAATTCGACTACAGTGCTGATAGCTGTCGTGTTACAAACGGTACACTGTTGAACATTTATAAATAAAAATTTAAAGAATTCTTGTATATAATCATGTAAAGAATCATCTCGGTTCTTAAAAAATAAATTTGTAATAAGCTATCGAAAGTGTATATTTGATTTGTAATCGCTCTGTACGTCGATATTATTTTCATTTCGAATTAATACTTTTTGCGATTATTTATATCCTTTATAATAATATGTACGTTACAAAAATATTTTTAATTTAATTATTATTCTTTTAAATAAAAACGTTAAAATATACGATATATTCTTTCATTATATGTTTAAAATATAAATAGTATAATTACTTTACTTGTTTGTCAGATCTATTCTAAAATATTAAAAGGAATTTACATAAAAATTAATTTTCAGGTCGTAAACAAGTCAGATGAAATCAGGTGAAAATAAACTGTAAATTAGTCAACTGTTACAAAAGTAAAGATTCTAAATTAGTTATTGATATACAGAATAAATTGAGGATTTATTGCACGTAAATTTAACACAGGCTTTAACAAAATAAAATCCAGAAATTTAATTGTTTTTTTTTTTATAAAACGAAGAAATAGATTATTTTTTCCAGTTAAAAGACTAAAAAAGTTTTTAATATAAATTATCAGTACAAACAAGTAAGATGTTTACTAACACGCTCAACCAAGTTAGTGTTCTGCACGGACCGTATAAATCCAATGCTTTTTCGTCTCCCGTGCGTGTAGTCAAACGTTTTTTATTTCAAGACATATATAAATGTTGATAACTAGTATATTTAAGCGAGTTAAAAGCATAAAATAATTCAGCAAGGAGGGTTAATCACCGTTGAAAGCCAGTAGTGAATGTGTTAAAAAACAAGATATACGTATTGTTTTTTTTTTTTTTAGTTTAATACGAGGTAGGTTTCATTTAGTAGTTAGGTTTTAGTTTATTTCTCTCTCTCTTTCTACATATATATGTATATTAAATTAAAAAAATTACGTAACTGTAGTATATGAATGTGTAATGTTGTTGTTAAGTGTGTTAAAAAAAACACAATACGTTGATCCTAACATCATCTTAGCCTTGATAGTAATAATTATATCACAAAAGATTTTCTATAATCGTTAATTATTTTAGGTTTATGACGAATATAACATGATTGAAAATATAGTGTAATCATACAATCTTTTGATTAAAATACAGTAAAAACTATATTTAGGCCTATTCTTAAAATATATATTTTATATAAAAATATTGAATAAGATAGAGAATTAAAATTTTTTACGCGTAAAAATTACATAAGTAAAACATTAAATAACCTACTTATTAATATGATTTATGAATAAACGAAATTATTAATTAGATTTTTTTTATTTTTAACTTAGATCCCTCTGATAAATTTTTTTAAATGTGTATAAAATTATTTATTTATTTATTTTTAATTAAATATATACTATATCAGATTCAAATAAATGCATTTTATATAATTTTTTTTTGATAACTAGAATAAAATTATTTTTATTCTATACTTAATTTTTAATTCGAAAAATCAATTGGAGATTTTATCATTGCTAAATATAGAAACTTGTAAAACGTTTGCGTAGTTACAGTATCATAAAAAAGAGATAATTATACTAACATTATTACTCTTTTGTATTGTTAAAAGCACCTTTTTATGAAATTAGTAGCAGGCCCGGCAATGCTTCGTTATTGCTAGATTTGACTACATATACGAGTATATAGATTAAATGAACGCGATTGAAAGTTTGATAAAACATTAAATAACTGAACATTACGGACTTCCCAAAATTTAATTTTTCCTTACTTCCCTTTCTCCCCTTCACCATTATTTCCATTCCCCTCTCCAACATTTCCCCCCTTTCTTTCCTCTTTTTTGCCCTTTTTCTTTATCCGCCCGTAAATCGTCCAGTAGACCGATCTCTATATAACTGCATAGAGAATACCTTGTATTGGAATCGGTAAAAACTAGCGTCAACAAACGAGTGGCTAGAAGTAAATAAAATGAAAGGCGCATACGCAGAGGTAAATATAAGAGTCAGGATAAAATCACTTTTATCGATGCAGTAGAAGTGTTCTAATTTTCTATTTTAAACACCGATTTCTATATAACTATACATCTTATCTGTATATAAATTTTCTACAACTGTCCGTAAATTTCTGCTTGTGTTGTGAAAATGACCGTTCTTTTGGTTATCTGACTCGAGTAAAATAAACATCCCTACCATTATAGTTACGCGGGAATGGAATGCAAAGTTGGCGGAAGATTATTTCTCCCTACTTATCGCAGAACCTGGACAGAGTCCCTTGCTGCTGGATGATTCTAATCGGGCGTGTTTTTTTAAAAGGTTTATTTTTAAGTGGCGGATCTAATTTTTTCAAGTTTTCTTAATTATTATTTAGTATTTTAAGACGGATTTAATTGCATTCCAATCCGTTGTTCAACCAGCGTTATCGAACCCATTTTATGGGCCGACCGCGGAAGGCTAAGCTTATAAATCCTGTCCTCCCGACGCAATTCCCCTTCAGACCGTCCACTGAAGTCCTTTCGGTGCTAACGCTTAATAGGCTAGCAGGAATACGCCACAACGGGGCGCTAACTATAAGGAGGGAGCAATGCGACCCCTACTCCGGAGGAGTCGCAATTGCTGGGTTATTTTATCTAACTAGTAAGTTTTAGAAAGGAGAGGTTGTGTAGAAGTTCTTCATCCACATGATGGCTGCCTTCCAGGACGCATCTCTGCTGGGCTCTGTTATAGTTACGCAAGCATACAATGATTTTCTTTAGTTCCCAGCCACTCATTCTGCGGGGCTCGAGTATGCTTCAAAATTGAACACTTAATAGTATTTTACACCATGAGGTCCCCTATCCAGTTATATAGAGATCAGTCTGATCAATAGTTTTTTAGTCTATAGCGGACACACATCCGATCGTTGCCTTTTATATATATATATATATATATATATATATATATATAGAACAAGAAAGTCTGTTTGTATATTTGTTTCTTTCGTAAATATCTCGACACCTGCGCAGCGCTACCTAGCGGGTATAGGTTTTGCAAAACTTTTTCTTTTCACGTTAACTAATATATATTCGAAATATGAGCACATGGGTCCATAAATACAATTTTTCAAATCTCAACCCCAGCGCCATCTAGCGGATCCATTTTTGAAAATCTCTTGATAGAAAATTGATGGTGTAATTTTGTGCTGTTTTCATGACCTTCACTGTACGTTCAATTCGATTAAATATTAATTGTTCATATTTATTGTTAATTCTAGTATTGTAAATTAGTATCAAATTAAGTAATAATTTTCTGTCAATAATAGACCTAATAATTATGACACGAAAATACAAAATCAATTTTCTCCAATAACTCGACTATTTTTTAATCGATTTAAAAAAATAAAATGTCATTTTGTTCAAAATAAAAAGTGTAATATTTTTGAAAACTTTCATAAATTTTGATAAAATTAATATTTATGGAGATATAACGGATTGAAAAATAAACATGGCCGCCATTTTATAATTTGCAAGATATTTGTCCTGACTTTTTTATAATTTTAAAACTTTATTAACAGGACGCTTACCAAATATTAATGTGATTCCTCTATCTATCCCAACTTGAAATATAAACTTTTTAATAAACATAACAAAATGGCAGACAGTTGAAGAACGACGGAGAAATTTCCACTTTTCCTAAGGATATTTTTTGTTTAGTTTACATGTAGAATCCGAAAAAGTATAGCCAGCCTATCATTTTCAAAACACTGTATGTATATATATTGGTAGGCAACCCAACCTTATATTGGTAGATATTGAAATAATAAAAAGGCATGTGTAAATGTAAATGTAATTTTTATTATTACCATCCATTACCTTACATTTAGAGTAAATGTTGGAAATGGCCGCCATCTTCTTGAATACAAGCTTCGATTCTTTTTACAGCGTTTCTTACAACTTTTTAAAAGTTTGTGGCTGGATATTTAATACAGCTTGTTCAATATTGACTTTCAATCGTTCAAGTGTTCGTGGTTTGTTGCTGTAGGCTTTTTCTTTCAGGTAACCCCTTAGAAAAAAATCCGCCGCAGTCAAATCTGGAGATCTTGGTGGCCACAAGCCTCGACCGATAACACGATTACCAAAGAATTCCTCGACGAAATCAGAAGTTGAACCTGCGTAGTGCCATGTCGCACCGTCATGTTGTAGCCGGCAGTGCCTGTCTTCCTCTTCCAAGAGTGCGATGAACCGAAATAAAATATCCTGATATCGTTCTGCATTAACGGTGTACTCGAAAAAAATAGGACCGATTATTTTCTTCCGCGATATCGCGCACCACACGCCCAACTTCTGCGGGTGTAACTGTTTTTCGTGATAAACGTGGGGATTTTCAGCACTCCAAATTCTACTGTTTTGGCTGTTTACGTAGCAATCCAAATGAAACTGTACTTCTTTTGTGCAAAAATAACGAGTCCATAACATTAATTCCCTCAAGCAGAAATCGACGGAACCGTTGACAATATTATAGCCGTTTTTCTTTGTCGGGCTCAAGAAGTCGATGAACCGTTTGAATGCGATAAGGTCGTAATTGTAATCGTTTGGTCGCCCGATGAACAGTCGATTTAGACAAATTAATTTCAGCAGACAAACGTCTGATCGATTTATTTGACGAGGCGAGTAATCGGTCTTTGATTTCAGCGACTGTATCTGTTTTCAACACTGACGGAGATCTTTTGTGTTCCTTGTTATTAACAGAACTGGTCTCCCTAAATTTTGCAACTAACCTTAATACTGATGTTTTGTTAGGAGCTGGTTTATCCGGGTACTTAATGGCGAAACAAATCTTGCACTGCAAATCTTGCTGATTTCGTACTGAAGTACGACTCGACAATGAAAACACGTTCATCTAGCGAAAACACCATTTTGTCTCTAGCAATACACTGAACGTTATGATTGCATTGTTGTTACTATCGGTAGTGTTCTACTGCGTCATCGCGATGTTCAGATGTTGGACGAGTCCATTTCAGTAACGAGTAGGGGAGTAAGCTTGACTTTTGAAATTTCATGGATGAGTGATTGATGGGTTGCGTTTTATATTGTACACTCTTTACTTTTTTTTGCAATGGTATCTGAGCATTTCCTTCCTTCCAATTTCTTTTAAATTTCATGTTTAATTTACGAATAAATTTTTAGCAATTTAATTTATGAATTTTCGATATACTGCTACCAATTTTATTTACCTATGCTAAGGTTTTTTCTTTTCTTTTACATCGCTTAGTGCATTCATTAATTATTTATAATATACGAGTATTTAGCGTTCATGCACGTTAAAACAAATTATCTCATTATTTATATCTGTTAGTTAACAAATCACGGATGAACGAATAGGAATAGGAATATATTGTAATGACAGCTACAAACAAGATTAATTTATGGTCATCCTGACTGAAATTTTAAATGATTTAAATTAAAAATATATAAGGATTTAGCATCCGTACTTGTTTTTAATATAATATTTATAAGACCTTTTATCCAGCAAAAAAATTTGTAAAATTAACAAACGTTTTGATAGAAATAACTTTTAACCAATTTCAAAATAAAGAGATGGTTCGCAAATCACACATATTTTTTATTGATGTTCAAATTTTACACTTCACTGGGCCGAATTCGATAATTATTTTATAATTAAATAAATCTTAATATGCCAACCTCCGTGGCTGAGTAGGTAGCGTCTCGGTATTTCGTGTGGAGGTCCCGATTTCGAATCCCGACCAGGCAAATCATCTTTTCATACACTACCAATTTCCGCTGGGCTAATGACCGGTTGTTGATACCTGCTGTTTCATAAAAAAATATTCAATATGTAATATATAGTCAAAAGAAGCATTTTTATTACTATGACATCTTTAAATATACGTTAATAAAATCGGACGATATTACGTGCTAATGTAATTTTTCATTCTTAACACTAAAAAAAAAATCTTTTTTGAATTATAAATCTCTGTTTAAAATCTACTTAAAAAAAAATAATAAGAAAAAAGTTAATTGTCCTAACTGTTATGGTTTTTGGGATATCTGACACGAGCTATAAATAACTCAATAAACATAAACATAAACATTCCCAAGACATAACAAACATTACTTACCAAGTTTACTAAAGAAAGTGAAGTGGTGTGGCCTTTAAAACAATATAATTTTCTTTAATATATAATATTAAAATGAAAGAACGATTTTTACTTTCCCATCTACATAGCGCTGTAGCAGAGCTATAGCTCTAAAGAGGGAAGTATTGTAATCGGTCCAATTTGGGCATGTGCGGTTTTCACCGAATCTTGATGTTTTTATACCTAAGAAACACGAAATACCAAAAAAACTGGATAAAATTTTTTGGATGTTAATGAACGTGTGTATGTATATTTGTTGTTGGCCTCTAAATCATCTTATATCTCCAGAACTACTAGACCGAATTTAACCAAAATTGGTCAGATTACTTCTATATGTGGGGTATTAATGCCATTAAATTTTCAAGTTAAAAGATCAAGAGAGTGAGACTGTAGAAAAAGGCCCCTCCCAGTATTTCGAGATTTCGCCTAATTAAACTAACACTTTTCTTAAGCACATTTATGTTAATGTCAGTCGATTAAAAAAAAAACAATATTTGTAAAAAAAAAAGGTTTTTCAAAAACGCATACCCCACTCAAAAAATATTGTTGTAATCGTGTGATATGTTATGACGTTACAATAGAGCGATGAAATTAAATAAATGAATTTAAAGTGTAAAAAAGTAACTCGGTCTGGTTGGGTGTCAAACTGGATCGCCCGGTCGACTCGGTACCTGGTGCGTTAAGCCTTGCAGTTACACCGGTCTGCCGAGTGTAAAAACGAGATTTGTTCTATGTAAGTTGTGAAATTACATTAGTGTAGTTAGTACCGACCGTTGCAGCTAGTACCGCCACACACACGCGAATTAAATACGATATGCGCGAGCGCTTTAGTTCGAATTATGGATTAAACGAAAAAATGTATTTTAATAAAATGGTAATATTTTAAATTAAGTTGTGTGTGTATATGTGTATTAGCTGTGTATCTGTAACAACCACAGTTGTAGGAGTTGCCAGGTTTTTTTTTTCAAATCTACTAAAACATAATAATTTTTTATAATGAAAATGATAATTTTTTTTGTATCTTAGAATAAAAGTACGGGTCGTTCATTGTTGTAAAATGGCCTTAAACACGATAATAAATTTTATTATTTAAAATTTGATAAAAAACATATACTACCGCCCTTTTCATTATTTAAAATATATTTAAAAAAAAAAATTCTTAATTGAAAATATTTTACAAAAAACTGATGTGGATACCACATGACTTCCTTGTACACCTATTAAATTACATATACATATTTTTTAAAATGAAAAGTACATAAAATTTTATTTCATTAATAACTTCTGATATTTTAAAATATTTTTGGTTTATTGTTATTATTATTTATTGTAAGAATTTTTTTACAATCACAGATTAGTAATTTTTAATAAATCAATATATGTAAATTAAAAAAAAGCGTTAAAAAAGGAAATGAAGTCGGATTTGAACCGATTTGCCTTCCCCTTGTAATATTCAAATATTTCATTAATTAAAGTTTATTTGGCTAGTACCCTGGACAATGAATATAAGTACTACTTATGATATATCGTTGAAAAGCTCTCAATGAGGGCTTATTATTCCAGTTAAGAAAAATCCAAAAACCAAATTTTTTTTCGGATTAAATATTTAATTAGACGAATATTATTTTTGACTAAAATAAATTATTTTTATGAAAATTATGTTAATTAAATTTATTCAAAAACTTTATATCCTGTCGAGTATTTGAAAACAGGCATGTAGCGTGTAACGCAGATATATTGCTAATTATAAGAACGTGTTAAAAATATAAAGAATTGGAAGTTAAGTTGCATAAAAGTAATTATAAATTATTTTTATTTATACAAGAATCTTAAATTATATAACCAAGGCTGTTAGGACAGCTTCCGGTTAATACAACAGTTCATGTATTACGCATTTAAGAAATATGTTCATCTATTATAATATATATTAATTTTCTTTTTGCTCGCATGGTTTTTTTTTCAATTTTAGTGACGACAATGATGATTATTATTTATATTAATCAGTTTTGTGGTTTTTAAATTATTTTTATTCCATTTTAAATGGTCTTCATATTCGTGGAAAAGTGTTTTGTTTTTTTAATTTTTTCTTTCTTTCCGTTTAAAAAAACCCAATATTTGCTGGAATTTTATATTGTAAATTCTGTTTGTACGTTAATATTTCAATTTGGATCAATTTATCTGAGATTTTTATTCCGTTAATAATTGTAGATATTGTTGAAAATTTTAAAATGGAATCATTATACAGGCGAGCAACATAAAACAGACCCCGTAACGTAACCGCTGCAGAATCGGTAGATTATGTTGGAATGAAATTTTATAAACGATACGGATAAATTAAACAAGAAATACACAAGACGAAATTTAAATGTTGCATTTATTTACCTTATTGTTACAAAAGATATTCAAAATGACCATCCCGGGCGTCGATGCTCTTTTGTGCTCCACTGATCATATTGAGAGTCATCTGATGCAAAACGTTGTTGTCAATTGTGTTGATTTCTCGTTGAATGTTCACCTTCAGTTAATCAATATCGTGGTGATTAGATGCACAAACGCTTTCCTTTAAGTAGCCCCATAGGAAAAAATCGGAAGTAGACAACTCTAGGGAACGTGGAAGCCACTGTCCTCTGCTGACAGCTTGTTTTCTGTCTCCTTCAGTTGTTGCACACGCGGTATGGTTTCAATTTTAATTCGTCAAGAATTTTACGACAAGATGTGTATTTAACTCCAGATTGTTGTGATAACTTGCGATTTATTTGGACCGGCAGTAATTTTCCTTTCAATATCAGCAACGGCCTGTGGAGTCTTAACAGAAAGTTGCCTATTTCAAACTCAATTTGCATTTGAAACTGAACCTGTTTTACGACATTTTTTAACTAAATTGTGTATGCTACTCTTCGATGGGACACAGGCATTCTGAAATTTTTCTATAATACTCGACGTGGTTCTTCAAACTATCCAGAACGAATATAGACCGCTACTTTAGCTATTTTCTCCCGGATTGAATAAGGCATTTTATACAAATACAACTGTACTCACAGTACTGTATCGCAACAAAACTTATACTGCACTGGCACGTAACCACCTGATAAACGGCAACGACAATCGGTAATAACAAATTCATCCACTAGTCGCGCTAGTTGTGTGAGAGTCTTTCTTAAATAGTTTTGGGTAGCGGTTTCATTCATAGCGGAAAGGTAAAGTCGATAGATGGGTGGAATATATTGAAGAGTTATACGGAGGAAATGAATTGGAAAATGGTGTTATAGAGGAAGAAGAGGAAGTTGAGGAGGATGAAATGGGAGAAACAGTACTGAGATCTGAATTTAAGAGAGAATTAAAAGATTTAAATGGCAGAAAGGCTCCTGGAATAGACGGAATACCTGTAGAAATACTGCGCAGTGCAGGTGAGGAAGCGATTGATAGATTATACAAACTGGTGTGTAATATTTATGAAAAAGGGGAATTTCCGTCAGACTTCAAAAAAAGTGTTATAGTTATGATACCAAAGAAAGCAGGGGCAGATAAATGTGAAGAATACAGAACAATTAGTTTAATTAGTCACGCATAAAAAATCTTAACTAGAATTTTATACAGAAGAATTGAGAGGAGAGTGGAAGAAGTGTTAGGAGAAGACCGATTTGGTTTCAGGAAAAGTATAGGGACAAGGGAAGCAATTTTAGGCCTCAGATTAATAGTAAAAGGAAGATTAAAGAAAAACAAACCGACATACTTGGCGTTTATAGACCTAGAAAAGGCTTTCGATAACGTAGATTGGAATAAAATGTTCAGCATTTTAAAAAAATTAGGGTTCAAATACAGAGATAGAAGAACAATTGCTAACATGTACAGGAACCAAACAGCAACAATAACAATTGAAGAACATAAGAAAGAAGCCCTAATAAGAAAGGGAGTCCGACAAGGATGTTCCCTATCTCCGTTACTTTTTAATCTTTACATGGAACTAGCAGTTAATGATGTTAAAGAACAATTTAGATTCGGAGTAACAGTACAAGGTGAAAAGATAAAGATGCTACGATTTGCTGATGATATAGTAATTCTAGCCGAGAGTAAAAAGGAATTAGAAGAAACAATGAACGGCATAGATGAAGTCCTACGCAAGAACTATCGCGTGAAAATAAACAAGAACAAAAGAAAAGTAATGAAATGAAGTAGAAATAACAAAGATGGACCGCTGAATGTGAAAATAGGAGGAGAAAAGATTATGGAGGTAGAAGAATTTTGTTATTTGGGAAGTAAAATTACTAAAGATGGACGAAGCAGGAGCGATATAAAATGCCGAATAGCACAAGCTAAACGAGCCTTCAGTAAGAAATATAATTTGTTTACATCAAAAATTAATTTAAATCTCAGGAAAAGATTTTTGAAAGTGTATGTTTGGAGTGTCGCTTTATATGGAAGTGAAACTTGGACGATCGGAGTATCTGAGAAGAAAAGATTAGAAGCTTTTGAAATGCGGTGCTATAGGAGAATGTTAAAAATCAGACGGGTGGATAAAGTGACAAATGAAGAGGTATTGCGGCAAATAGATGAAGAAAGAAGCGTTTGGAAAAATATAGTTAAAAGAAGAGACAGACTTATAGGCCACATACTAAGGCATCCTGGAATAGTCGCTTTAATATTGGAAGGACAGGTAGAAGGGAAAAATTGTGTAGGCAGGCCACGTTTGGAGTATGTAACAAATTGTTGGGGATGTAGGATGTAGAGGGTATACTGAAATGAAACGACTAGCACTAGATAGGGAATCTTGGAGAGCTGCATCAAACCAGTCAAATGACTGTGACAAAAAAAAAAGCGGTTTCATTATGGGTTCCGTTTTTTGTTGCTCACCCTAAATTTGTTATCATGAGTGGAGAAAATAACATATTTGATTACATTATGCGTAAATTTATTGTTATTGTTATTACGCTTTGTATATTTCTGTTAGTTGTAATTATTTCCAGTTAATTTCTGATAAATAGCAGGTAATAGAAACGTCGAGAAAAGGTTACACGGTTTATGTTTCATAACATATGAATTTGTTAATTGTTTTTGCCGATTATAACTAAACAACATTCATGAATTTAGCGTTCTAACAACGAAAAGCTTCAAAGTCCTGAAGATATTTAACTGTTTTTTTTATTTGTAATTTTTTAAACAGCTCTAATCTCAATATATTCATTTTTCAAGGAAAATATAGTTTAGATAAATATAATTATAGAAATATAATATAATATAAATATTTATATAAATATAATTTCAGATAAATTGTTCGTATCAAGAAATATGAATTGTTCGAATGAATGAGTCGTTCGAGAAGTATAAATCGTTCGAACGAATGAATCGTTCGTGCGCTTCATTCAAATAAAAAGGTGAGCACATAAAACAGACCAACGCATCATGCTTTTTTATTGGAGAGAATAAAATTTTGTTTTCTGTATCATGCCGTTTTAATAAAAATATCGGTTTTTATTTTCGCGGCAATATAGGAAGGGAAAATGTTTAATTCATATGAAGAGGCTCCCTTTTTATGTTTAGCACCCGGAACCACCGTTAGGTATTACTTCAGAGGTGATACGAATGTATGAATGAGCCGGCCTCCGTGGACCGAGTGGTAGCGTCTCGGCCTTTCATCCGGAGGTCCCAGGTTCGAATCTATTTTAAAGAGATTTTAATATAATTTAAAAATAAAACGTTTTAAAATAATATTATGGATCTGATTTTTGGACCATCCGTTAACCTCTTTCTTTTGCTAGACAAATAGTATTTTTATTATAATCATAGAAAAAGATGTTCTTGACCTCATGACAAGTATAAGTAATTAAACATCATTACTACCGCTTAAAATTCAGTTCGTTTTTATAACCTTCACAGTAAGAAGAAAGTCTGAGACAGATAATGCGAGTATATACCAATAAATTATATTACACCTCTACTATTCTAAAGTAATACTATATATATATATAGTGTAGACCTGTCGGATCTTTTTCGGTAAGGTGGTACCACATTTTTTTTTTTTTCAAAAATAACAATAAAAATTCAAATATTTCTCGTTAATCATTGTAAAACAACAATAATTAACATTATTGTATTAAAAAAAATTGTTATATATAATTTTTATTTTTAATCTTAATTAGAGGAAGTAGCGAGCGAACCGAGCGTAGGTTATGTTTGATTAGATTATGTTGATTCCGTATAATGACGAATCCTATAATCGTTTTTTTCTCTTTTTTTTTACTTGTATCAACATAACCTTATCTTTTTCCTGTTTAGCCTCCGGTAACTACCGTTTAGATAATTCTTCAGAGGATGAATGAGGATTGTATGTATGAGTGTAAATGAAGTGTAGTCTTGTACATTCTCAGTTCGACCGTTCCTGAGATGTGTGGTTAATTGAAACCCAATCACCAAAGAACACCGGTATCCACGATCTAGTATTCAAATCCGTGTAAAAATAGCTGGCTTTACTAGGACTTGAACGCTGGAACTCTCAACTTCCAAATCGGCTGATTTGGAATCCCGGTCAGGCATGGAAGTTTTACACACGCTAAAAATCGTTCATCTCATCCTCTGAAACAATACCTAACGGTGGTCCCGGACGTTAAACAGGGAAAAAAGAAAAAATACAATAATGTGAATATTGTTATTTTACATCGATTAAAAAGAAATATTTGATTTTTTTTTGTTATTTTTGAAAAAAAAAATAGTTCCCGCTTATCGAAAAAGGTCCATAAAACTGTTATTTTTAGAGCAAAGAAGGACAGGTATTCAAGATGTGGTGCTTTTAAACAAGTTTTAAAATATCATGAATTATCAGGGTCACAGACTAGAAGGTCTTACCGGAATAGGTGAGGAAAGAAAGATTTGTAGAAATATCGAGGGATGAACTCATTCCCCATAAAGGAACCATAAAAGTTATAATTGAGGGTTACCTTGAGTGAAAACATTCAATTCGAAGACAAAGATTACAATGTACGCAGTAAATAATTAATGATGTGCGTTGCAACACATGCGGATATGAACAGAAAGCACAAGTTCATCAGTGTAGAGAAAGCTACAAAAAAAAACTTTGGATTGATAATGATCAAAGAAGAAGAAGAAGCAGAAAAAACATGTAAATTTTTGTTTTATTTTGAATTTCGTATATTTTATTTTTTACTAAATGTTTACACGGCAGTGAAATTAACTGTAAACTTCTAATATACAGAAAAATATAGTAAAATTAGTAAATATGGGGTTTTATTTACACGTCTAAATAACAGAGACAACGTGAAGAGTAATTATTTAGTATTTTAAAATAAATACATTAAGAAAAAAAAAATTTAAATCTGGCGATCCAGTTACAGACAGTAAAATTACCAACCTGGATTTTGGAAAAAATTTACTATTATTAATGTAAAAATATTTTAGAATTTTAATTATCATATTAATTGATTATTTGAAATTAAACAGACCGTAAAGAATTAGTAAATAATTAATTTATTATATTAATTAAAATATTACAAACATAAATTAACGTCTATAACTAATTATTAAATATTTAAAACTCGAGAATAATTTAATTTATTTCATAAAGAGAAAGTTTTTTATTATGAAAAGTAAACTGTTTAATTAGCATGAATGTTTTTACCATGTAGGTTGCAAACATCTATATTTATATTTTGCATAATTCCTGTGTTTGAACGAGCATGTTTCATCGTTTCTATTCTACCAACTAATTAAATAATTATTAATTTTTTTATCGTATTTCATGTAATTAGTAAAAAAAAGAACCGGAAAAAAATAAATTTATAACAATATACTCAGACATATATATTTTTATTATTCATATACCGTATTTAATTACGAATTAAATATTTTGTTTTTGAGAATTACAATTAAATATAGAATACCATAAAAGATTTTTCCTACGGCTGTACGTTTGAATTACGCGGCTGTAACCTACCGGGTTGAACTAGCAGTTAACTCGCATCGCAAATCAGCTGATTTCGAAAACAAGAGTTTTAAGGTTTAAATCCTAGTAAAGGCAGTTACATTTATACGGATTTGAATATTAGATCGTAGATACTGGTATTCTTTGGTGTTTTGAGTTTCAATTAACCACACATCACAGGAATGGTCGACCTGAAACTGTACAAGACTTACGCTTCATTTACATTCATACATATCACCTTCTGATGTAATACCTTACGGTGAAGGCTGAACGGAAAAATAAAGAGAGAAAACTGAAAACTGTATCATAATGAGGATCATTATGATATACAGGTGTTCAACCGATCAAAAGCCTATTACTTTCAACCACTGACCGATCAGAAGCGGGTATTTTTAATGTGTCACCTATTTTTAATCCCTTGTACGAAGTAGAGGAAGTATTGTGATCGCAAAAATTTTCGGTTTTCATATTTCAACGGTAATATCCATTTTGACCATCCCTGAATCCAAGTTTACTAGTTTTGGCGTGACTTCTATACGTACGTAAGTATTTATATCGTATAACTCAAAAATGATAAGTCGTAGGATGTTGAAATTTTGGATTTAGGACCGTTGTAACATATAAGTATGCGCTTCCTCTTTTGATTGCAACCGACTGAACCAAAAGTGTCCAAAAAACCCAAAATCCAAAATAAATTGGATTTTTGACTTTTTCTTAACTGCAGTAAAAAAGTCCTCATTAAGAGCTTTTCAACGATACATCATAAGCGGTACTTATTTTTTATTAGTTCCAGTTTTATAGCCAAATAAAATTTTAATGAAATATCTGTACTTACAAGGAGAAGGCACATCGGTTACATCGAATCAGCAAAAAAAAAATAATCGAATTAGAATAAAATTTTAATTAATGAAATATTTGGATCTTATAAGAGCACATCGGTTCGAAACAGACTTCATCTCCTTTTTTTAACTTTTTTTTTTTTTAAATTTAAATTTATTGATTTATTAATAATTATTAACCTCTGTTTGTAAACAAATTTTTACGATAAATAATAATTCAATAATAACAATAAAAGTAAAATATGAAAAAATATCAGAAGTTATTAATGAAATAAAATTTTACGTACTTTTCATTAAAAAAAAAGATGTATATGTAATTTAACAGGCGTAAAGGATGTCATGTGGTGTCCACATCAGATTTTTTTACTTTGATCTTAATTCTAAATCGGATTAGTAAATCGGATTAATCAGAGGTTAAATTAGAAAGTACACCAATAGGTAACTAATTTTCATTGTTACATTGTTTATCCTTTTGTTAATAATATCGGATTCTGAGGAAGAAACATAACACCGATCGATATTAAATAAAAAACAGAACTTATGATTAATAACCTGTTGACACAGAGATGCGTTGTTTAATGTATTTTTTGAAAAATTAAAAAAAAAATTCTCTAAACAATGTATTCGGTCGTTGATTTAAATGTGAATAAATAATCTATAAAATAAATATTTTCTCAGCCGTAGAAAAAACACGGTATGCAGCTCTCTATAATGACCATTAATGCACTCCCGTTGTAACATACTTCGCACTCGTGCATTGCCTATTATTATAGGTTCATTGCGTAGTCTGCTATTTTAATGTACTGCTGAACAGGTAGAACGCACATTATACCTTTTACTATAATTACCTAATTGATTCTTGACGATAGGTCATAAATCTATTCCAGAGCATAACGCAGCACGTTCTTGCAAATTCGATTGTAGGAAAATTTTCATAAATTTATTTTTTAGTTTAAATTAGAATTTTAACCTTCTAGCCGAGTGATTGAAGAAATGGAAAATAAAGAACAATCAAGCGAAATTTACTCACATGACCATCGCGATGATAAGAGGTGACTGCCTAGAAATATATGGTACGGTTATATTCCGCGAGCTGAAAGTGTACAGTATTTAGGTATTCACCTCGATCGTCGTTTAACAAGGAAAAATCACGTTAAAGAAAAAAGGAAATAGCTAGATATAAAATTTAAGGAGATGTACTGCTTATTAGGCGGGATATCATAACTATCCCTATCTAACAAGCTACCTTTGTGCAAAGTGATTGTAAAACCGGTTGCACATTGGAATCTAACTTTCGGGTACGGTGAGTACCAGCAATATAAAAATTATTCAGCGTTTTCAGAATAAATTTGCGAGATGCACTGTACAGGCGCCATGGTTCATACCGTACATCCTGACCCCATAGGGGATGACCCCCTTCATGTGACGATTTTGGTCGCCACGTCGCACCCTCCGTGCCTAGCCCTTATGGGCTTTACCGGAGGTCATCTTCAGTATCTCGGAAATGACACCTTTCAGTCAAGCCTCAGCCAGGATACCACCGATTCGAATGTCACAAGCGGCATTCCCATCGGTGTAGTACTAACATAAACTCCAAACAAAACACATCTCTAGCCAAGTCTCAAAGAAGGGTAAATGACTTTCTAAGAACGAAGGAACTGAACTTTACCTACCCGAAAGGTAAAAATTTGGCGTGGACAATACATGACATCCTTGTACACCTATTAAATTATATTTACACATTTTTTTAAGATGAAAAGTACATAAAATTTTATTTCATTAAAATGTTCTGATATTTTTCATACTTCTTTTTTTTGTTATTATTGAATTATTAATCGTAATTTTTTTTTTTACAAGGAGAGGTTAATAAATCGATTTATTTAAATTAAAAATAAGGAGACGAAGTCTGATTCGAACCGTTGTGCCTTCCTGTAAGATCCAAATATTTCATTAATTAAAATTTTATTTGGCTATAACTCTGGAACCAATGAAAATAAGTGCCACTTATGATGTTTCGCTGAAAATCTCTCAATAGCGGCTGATTACTGCAGTTAAGCAAAAAGTCCAAAATCCAAATTTTTTGGAATTTTTGGACACTTTTGGTTCAGTCGATTGCAATCAAAAGGGGAGGTTGCATAACTAGATGTTACAGCAGTTCTAAATCCAAAATTTCAACATCCTACGACTAATCGTTTTTGAGTTATGCGAGATATATACGTACGTACAGACGTCACGCCGAATTTAGTCAAAATGGATTCCGGGATGGTCAAAATGGATATTTCCATTGAAATCTGAAAACTGAAATTTTTCGCGATCACATTACTTTCTTTACTTTATACAAGTAAGTAAAAATATTATGTAAAAAATAAAAACATTTTTATTTTTTGAAAAATATTGTTTTATTACACTGAAATCTGTTTAATAAATAGACTTATAACAGGTGGCCGGCCCTTTATACCTCTTGTCTCTGCGGCCTGCGGCTCACTTCACATTCATAGTATTTTTTTGGCCCGGTAACGATTTTGGGTTTCGTACATAGCTGTATAGTTGATAATTTGATGCCTTAAATTTTGTTTTCACTTTATGTATGATATTTTCATGAATTCTTTAACAGCATCTGTGGTGCGTTTCCTTCTTTCTTGATATATTTTTCCTTTTTTTAAAAATAGAATTCAGGATTATCATTTTAAGTATTCCATAATTAGAAGTGTACGTTCTTTAATTAATTTTCTTACATTTACGTATAATCTATACTTACAAAGATTCAACTAGAGATCATATGTGGCTCCTGAATGGTAAAATTCACGGGAAAATATCCAGAATTACAATTTTTTTAAATATACTTTTTGTCCAAAGCTAACAATAATAGAAGGCGTTGGTATTTAAAAAAGTAAAGACTTCTTATTTTGAAAAAATAATACAGATTGAAAAATGTCAATCTGTATCGACCGTTTAAGTTTGGTTTTAATTTTTTAGAGAACAAATTAACCGAAGTTACTCGATTAAAGGTTTTTGAACCTCTTACAATTTCAAATCTTAATAATGGTACAATGAAAGTGGACACCGCCTACTTGTTAAATGGGATAATTTTAATTTTACAGTTATTTCATTTATCTTCTTACGCGATCTCATTTATAGTTTTCAAATTTTTCTATCTTTCTTCTAAAATCGTTTTCATCTTCGTTGAACTTTTTGAAGAAATTGTCGGTTTACTTTTTTTTTACATTATGTCACTTAAATACTTAATTCATGTTCATTAAAAATATATAAATTATCATTATTTTGACAATAATTAATACTTAAATAATTATAACGAATACTAAATAATAATCGAACTATACGCAACATAATCCACGGTAATAAAAATCTTCAATAAAAAAATGTCGAGTATAAAATAATAATTCATTAATAAATTCAAATAACGTTAAGTATGTATATTTTAAAAATTATATATCGCCAATATTAAACATCGGGTTATAAAATAAAGTGAAAGTAAAATACCTAATGCAACATTAGATTGTAATATACTCACTCGGAAGGAAAGAACAAGTTTTGGGTCAAGGAAAAGGAAGTAATGAAAACAACTATTGAAATACGATTGCAAGGATACACAGACAGCAATAAATAACTTTTTCCTTTGCACTAATCTTCAATCACTTATATTTTTGTAAATTTAATAGTTATAGCCAGCGTTCATAGATTGGGCTAACATAAATCCCGATTTTTAAAAGTTTCTATCGAAGAGGATAACCTTTTCAAAGTTAAAAAAGAAGAAGAACAAATAGTGTGTTACTATCGTACTTTTAAATTTGAACTATAGATTTTCTTGGGAGGAAACCTAGCTCTTTCATAGGCATTGGTTGTATTCATATCAACATGTCGCTACTATTCCTCTTCCGGGTGAATTATTTCAAATCGCCCGCTCATGTATAATCGGACGAATAGTGTGACAGATTGAGTAAATAAGATAATTATTAGGTTCGAAAACAACATTTCAGATAATCCCAGCTCTTTCTTTCCTATCAGAGTTTAACTGTAAATACTGCTAAAATATAACCCAATTACATTTCCAAACGATTACATAACTGAAAATAAGGAATTGTTTTTTATCTTCATTTATACGTTAGTTACAACATTTACAATAGCATATTATAACCTATTTTTACTACAAACCCTGCCATTTCCACCCCATGGTCCGATTTTGATCATTAACGAACTCGACCGAGATTAAGGTCGATATATTATTATATGTATCAATTTGAAAGTGACTGGCGCAAAATTACGGTAGTTATTGTGTCCACAAGAAAGTGAAAAAAAAACATATATATATTACAATAATCAGTGATAGAATCATTAAAATAATTGCAATAATTCGCTGCATTAAATTTTATTACGCGTAGAAGAATGAATTAAATTTTTTATGACGTATCAGTTTTGGTTTTGGTAACGTTTGAAGTGATAATAACAGAATTATTTTATTTATTTATTTTTTTTTTTGTCTTCAGTCATTTGACTGGTTTGATGCAGCTCTCAAAGATTCCCTATCTACTGCTAGTCGTTTCATTTCAGTATACCCTCTACATCCTACATCCCTAACAATTTGTTTTACATATTCCAAACGTGGCCTGCCTACACAATTTTTCCCTTCTACCTGTCCTTCCAATATTAAAGCGACTATTCCAGGATGCCTTAGTATGTGGCCTATAAGTCTGTCTCTTCTTTTAACTATATTTTTCCAAATGCTTCTTTCTTCATCTATTTGCCGCAATACCTCTTCGTTTGTCACTTTATCCACCCATCTGATTTTTAACATTCTCCTATAGCACCGCATTTCAAAAGCTTCTAATCTTTTCTTCTCAGATACTCCGATCGTCCAAGTTTCACTTCCATATAAAGCTACACTCCAAACATATACTTTTAAAAATCTTTTCCTGACATTTAAATTAATTTTTGATGTAAACAAATTATATTTCTTACTGAAGGCTCGTTTAGCTTGTGCTATTTGGCATTTTATATCGCTCCTGCTTCGTCCATCTTTAGTAATTCTACTTCCCAAATAACAAAATTCTTCTACCTCCGTAATCTTTTCTCCTCCTATTTTCACATTCAACGGTCCATCTTTGTTATTTCTACTACATTTCATTACTTTTGTTTTGTTCTTGTTTATTTTCATGCGATAATTCTTGCGTAGGACTTCATCTATGCCGTTCATTGTTTCTTCTAAATCCTTTTTACTCTCGGCTAGAATTACTATATCATCAGCAAATCGTAGCATCTTTATCTTTTCACCTTGTACTGTTACTCCGAATCTAAATTGTTCTTTAATATCATTAACTGCTAGTTCCATGTAAAGATTAAAAAGTAACGGAGATAGGGAACATCCTTGTCGGACTCCCTTTCTTATTACGGCTTCTTTCTTATGTTGTTCAATTATTACTGAAATTATTTTATTTATAAACTGTATTATTTAAAATTTATTTTATATTTTATTTTTTATGGGTTTGCATTAGTTAAATAAAAAAATCAGAATAAGGAATAGCTGCTACCCCATTTTCTTATTAACATTACAAAAACGAGTATAACGGTTTTAGTCACATTTCATAAGAAAGCTACCTATTGTAATGAGTACCATTATTCGACATCCTGAAAATTTCGACATATCTTCGTGTTTCACATGCCCCAGATCCTAAAACCACCGTCAGTTCAAAAGTTTAAATATACATATTTTTCACTTTCTTGTGGACACAATAACTACCGTAATTTTTCGCCAATCACTATCAAATTGATACATAAAATATAACAACCAAAAATCTAGGTCGCGTTCGTTAATGAGCAAAATCGGATCATGGGTGGAAATGGGAGGGCATTTTCGAAAAAACAAAATATCGCTATAACTTTCCTATTAAGTAAATATCGAATTCGTTTAAAGTTCCTACTATTTTTTTGGATAAGGGCCTAAAACGTATCTAAATAAAATCTTTTGATATCACCAAACATGGGTCTAGGGGGTGGAAAAAATTGGGTTTTGAAAACAAACAAAATCATACCTCCCTTAATAGGCACAGTATCTAATCGGTTTAAAATCGTTATTAGTTCTCTAAACATTACCTAAAAATTTTTTCTGAAACAGTTTTTGATATGACCAACCTTACGGCAACGGATGACCAAAATATTGCTGGAATTGTAAGAAGATGGGGCTTGTCGTATGCTAAACATGTGAAACTTTTTTCCCATGCAACCATTGACGTATTGAATAAATTTGAAGTTTTTCTTAACTTAGACATATTTTTTATCCCCTACTTAGTACCGGTGAAATCTATCTCCGTTTTCCGGCGTGCCGAAAGGGATTTTTTTTTTTACAATACTTTTATGATCGATTGAAATAGCTTTCCCTTGAAGATATTCGATAACTTTATAACCTTTGAACCACAAAAGTGAGGTAAGTTGTTTTAGGAGTATACCCTTAATTATTTACGTAAATAAATGTTATATTACTTTATTGATTCGTGGATATTGATGAAATAAACAATACGCATAGAGTATATATCTATCTACATTCAGTATTAAAATCAAGTTATTGGCCAGATATCGTATAATCAGCTTTTTTTTTAACTGATCTAACATTCCCAAAGCATTTTCTGTTATTATGTCAATTGACATCTGTGACAATAATGCTAAACCATTACGAGACATACATAAATAATCGGCTGTTTCTTTCATTTTGTAAACGGTTGGCTTTAGTTGTGCGAGTCGCGAGTGGCATCTTTATCGAGTGATATATTCTTCTGTATCTTTTACCTTGATTTCTGATTGCAATTTATTGCGCGAAATTCTTAAAAACAAATAAGTATTTTTTTTTACAAAACGCTACATAAAAATCTTACAAAACATATTTAACTATTATTATTTGTTGGTTTTTATAGTATTTAAGACTTTTTCTAGCGTTTAAAGGTAAATTTATTGCAATTGGACAACGTATTCTCTCTCAACTTTTGTTAAAAGTTGACTGATTGTATGACGAAATCCAAGAATAATTTGCTTAGCGCGTAGGACGAGATGGGGGAAGTGAGAGGTACGAAACTGATTTCACACAAATCTTAATGATTCATCTTTAAACGACGTACAATTTATTTTTTCTAAATCTTCATTTTCATCTTTAGATCTGGAATTTCACTCCATCGAATTCTTGTGAGAACTCATGAGACGTTTTCACGTCAAAACGTCCAAATTTGTGGAAATAACGAGAGATTATTTATAAGGGAGTCAATAGGGCATATTTAAAAAAATATATTTTGCGTGTTTCACACGAATGAAAATAGGATTTTAAAGTAGGCAACTTATAAAGGGTAGTTCGTTAGTGATTTTCTAGTTTTTTATTTTACTTGGGAAATGCGAATGATGTAATGAAATTGTTTAGGTTAACAGAAGTAATTGAGAAATAAAATAAGACGACTATTGAATTTTTAGTATCTATTATGATTCAAGCCTATCAGCAAAGATATAACTAGTAGGGATGTATATTTAGAAGATAGATATTTTAAAGCTTATAAAATATTTAATCAGAGTTTTTTTTTGGTGATTAAACAATTAAACAAGATTTTTTATGTTTGAAAAGTTAATTAAAATTCATATATCTGAAGAGTATGTGTATACATCCGTGCGTGCGTGCGTGCGTGTACAACCTGAACTACGTTGTTAAATTTAATTTTAAAAAAATCAATGAAAGTGTTTTATTAAGAAATAAATTCGTAGTAAGAACCCTTTATTAAAGTTCTGTTCATTTGGCGACAGATGAGCTCGTTGTAAGGTCACTGACATCCCTATATTAAAACACTAGCAGCTAGCACGCCTCCGCAGCTAGGCTCTCCTGGCGGGCGGAGTCTGGGAATGAGATTATTAGGTGTCCAAAACTGATTACCTCTTACGTAAAAATGTTTTTTTTTTTTTTTTTTATATGATGAAAATTGATCAAGGCGAAAAAAATCGAAATCGAAAAAAAGCGAAAAAATATTAGAAAATCTTCCCAATTAAATTTTGTTTAAATCGGTTTAGGCATCTTTTAAAGATTGCACACCCAACATTTTCATCAAGATCCATAATAGCCATATCCAAATTCACTCAATACGAGAGCTGGAAACTTAAACATAAATTAAATTTATTTATGCATTATATTCAATTTACGAAACAACTTATGGTAATACGAAATTAACCTTCCTTGATACAATAACAAAACAGAAGTTTGCTTCAAAACCAATAAATCTAAGGAGGTTATGTAAGATTCTAAATTATTTTAATTTTGACCATTTTTGTTTCATCCGCTATACTTCAGGTGTATCTAAAGGTTCACTTTTATTGTATACCATTTGATTTGACCCACGTGTTTTGCCTGTATGTATGTTTAATTGTAACTACAAGACAAAAAAAATCATACACGAAGTGTGGCTATTAAATAACAAGACTAATGCTGACATAAGAACTGCGCATGCGCCAAATTCGTACGACCGACAGCTGTGTAGCGTGAAACCTTCTCTTTCGATTGTTGCCACTACAGTTTCTGTAGACATATTAGTCTGGCCGTGGCTTTCGTTTGGATAATATCAGTTTTTTTGTTTTGCGGAAAAAAATAAGTGTTTTGTTAGAGCAGAGAATTGTCGTGTCCTAGTAAAGCCAGATATTTTTACATGGATTTGAATACTAGATCGTGGATACCGGTGTTCTTTGGTGGTTGGGTTTTCAATTAACCACACATCTCAGGTACGGTCGAACTGAGAATGTACAAGACTACACTTCATTTACACTCATACATATCATCCTCTGAAGAATTATCTAAACGGTAGTTACCGGAGGCTAAACAGGAAAAAGAAAGAAAAGAAAAGAGAATTGTCGTGAAATTTCATATGAAACTTGGAAAAACCGCTACTGAAACTTATCTTTTATTAAATAAAAGTATATAAGGCAATGAATTTTTATCACGTGCGCGGGCGTTTCATTGGTTTAAGCGTTTCCAAGATTGCCGAAAAAACACTGAAGATAATGATCAAAATTCAAAGTGATGATGACTTGTGTTTTTTTTATATTTATGGGACTGTGTACCTTTACTGAGTTCCTGAAGGTCAAACTAAGGACCTTGAGGTCCTTTCTCAACTCGGTGAAAAAATAATAAAAAAACGATAGTACAGGCAATTTGTCATCAATATAGGCTGTATTTGAAAATCCTTACCTACCGATTGATCTTTTGTTCATACGTTAGGGGTGATGAGGGAAGCTTAACTCCAGATTTTTAACAACCCCCTCATAGATTTTTGAAAAACTCAAAAAGTGTTTGAAATGCGTTTTTCTCTGAATCTATGCATTTTAGAGAAAAGTTTTTCAAACAAAAAATGTAAAGGACATTTTCCTCTACACTTAATGTCGTTGAAGTTATGCCGTATAATTTGAAATTGAAATACTAGGTGGCGCTGAAGTTGTAAAAACCGTGTTTTTTCGGATTTTTCACCGGAAAAAATTGTTTTTAGTCTGTATTGCATTTGCAAAAGTTGTTAATCTCAAAAAAACAGACAACTTTTATTCAAACTATTTTCTTGTACGACTTAGCATTCCAGAGTTATAGCGTATCAATGGCAACGCTGCGTTGCCATTGCGTTGCCAATAGGACCGCTGCGATCCTGTTGTTACTGTAGCCGGGGAGATGGGCATTGTTCAGCGACTAGACCGGTTACGAACACGTGCCCAATCCACAACATTTTCACACTTTCACAAGCTACAGCTCCAAAACGGTAAGTCGTACAAGAAAATTGTTTAAATAAAAGTTGTCTGTTTTTTTTGTTGAGATTAACAACTTTTCCAAATGCAATACAGACGAAAAATAATTTTTTCCGGTGAAAAAAACAGGAAAAACACGTTTTTTACAACTTCAGCATATCTAGTATTTCAATTTCAAATTATACGGCATAACGTCAAACACATTAATTGTAGAAGAGAATGTCCTCTACATTTTTTGTTTGAAAAACTTTTCTCTAAAATGCATAGATTCAGAGAAAAACGCATTTCAAAAACCTTTTGAGTTTTTCAAAAATCTACGGGAGGGGGATGTTAAAAATCTGGAGTTAAGCTTCCCTCATCACCCCGAACATATGGAAAAAACATCAATCGGTAGGTAAGCATTTTCAAATAAATATACAAATTGACTGTACTACGAACCAAACTGTGGAAGAACAAGTCACAGGTTCTTCATCAGGATAACGCACCGGGTCACACTGCATTGTCTATCAAGACGTTTCTGGCCAAGTATAACATCCCAGTGTTAGACCATCCGTCTTATTCGCCTGGCACAATATGACTTTTATCTGTCCGCCAAGGTCAAATCTGCATTAAAAGGAACAAAATTTCAGACCGTTGAAGCTACGAAAGAAAAAGCGACACACGTCATGAAAGAGCTCACAGAAGAAGAATTCCAGCACTGTTTCGAACAATGGAAAATTCGCACGGGGCGATGTAGGGTTAGAGGAGGGGTGTTTATTGAAAGGAATAATAACGAAATGTGTATAAATTTAAAATAAAATATTTTACAGCATTAGTCGTTTTATTTAATAACCACATCTCGTATACGATTGTAAATGGATAATCGATAGTATTTTCAGTATCGATTTATTTGTATCGAAAATAATTTTGTTTTAAGATCTGCTACAAAATTGAATGAATGAATTATAGTTGTAAAATTTATTAATTTGTTTTATAATTATTATTACTGTTATTTATTGTTTTAAAACATTTAAGAATAAATCTTATGAGTTTTTGACGGGCAGTATGTTCAATCATGCAAGCACATTCTTTCTTTTTGCTCTTATTTGTTGGTGTTGCTTTTTCTTACTTATTGTTTGTAAGCATTTAAAAAAAAAAACTTTTTTTTTGACAGGCAGTATATTCGATCATGGGCATGTTCTCAGCTGAGGGAGCCGCATGCGCGCGCGCCCGCACACATACACACATACGAATGCCCGCTCTTTAGAATTTCATTGTAAATTTATAGAAAGGGTATTTAAAAATGTTTTCTCTAACTACAATTCAAATTAGTTTTTGTTTTTAATCCGACGAAACTGACATATTACATTTGAACTAAATATTTATATACATATATACCCGTGTGTATATATATATATATATATATATATATATATATATATATATATAGTAACCCATCTCTTAGAATTTGAACAAAATCATAATTCTTAAAATGATTTATCTGACATTTTGTACGTTTTATAATTCTCTATTTTCCATAATGATTTACTTCTTTTTTTATGTAAACAATTATACGGAAGCACAAAGCAGTCAGAATTTTTTTTTTAAATATGTGTAAATATTTAATTTTATAAATAGAAAAATTACCCAGGATATATAATGTTTATTAAAGTTTTTTTAAAAAGTATTAGTGAAAATGTTAAGACCTAGACATGTACTTCTAAGAGATGAAATCTCTAAAAAAAGTAGTATAAAAACTTAATATTTGTACTAATTTAAATAAAGGATAAGAAATTTAAAATAAAAAACCTAATTATTAAGCATCCAGAAATGCTATTTTAAATTATACAAATTTAAAATCAGTTTAATCCTATTATTGATAAATAATTTCCTTCCAGTAATTAATTAAAGACATAAAATCTTCTTTATATTAGAAAATGGTAAGAAAAATACGAAAATTGCAATAACTCGAGACCTAATTGATCTACTGGGACGGGCAAGCCTTAAAACACTCGAGAATTAAGTCACACCTAATGAAATTAAAATTGTTCCTCAACTCTTGAGTCGAGGTGTCAGCGAACATTGGGTTCTCCCTATTTTATAACATGGTAAGAAAAATGCTGGCCGTTAAGCGGCCAGGGGTGTAGTCCCCTAGTTCCACAACAAAATTATTATGAAATTTTTAAATATGTGAATTTACCGTTAGGTACGTAATTCATGGATCTATCCGGTATATAATGTATAATTTTAATTAACCATCGACAGCCTTCAATTTTCCATAGTCTACTGCACGTCAATAAAAGAAAAAAAAAAAAAAACGAAAGTAAAATAATGAGATGATATATCTGGAATGGTTATTATGTAACCATGAACCGGTTTGTTGGTCTCTGGGCCAATACATTTATAGAAGTTTTGTTATTATCATGCGGAGTTATTTATAGAACCGGTTTGTTCTAACTGAGGGGGAATGAACGCGGGTGGAACCGGTAGTGTTTATTTGTTGAGGAATGTGGAAGCGACGTGTTTACGTATGAATTGGATCATCCAATATATTATTATATATAGATTACAACATTCAATGTTTAAAAAAATTTCAATTCTAATATAATGATTACGTGTTCCAAATATTTACTGTGTCAATTGCTCCCTCCTCTCCCGGTTTATTTCATTTGTTTGCCATATTCAGCAGTTGAATTTGTAAGACCTTTAAATAATTTTAGGTAATTTTAAAATGGAGAAGATATATCTGGCGCACGTGATAATAGTTTTTATTTTATTGGATGAGTTCCTCTTATCCATCCGTCATAAAGATACCTAATATAACCAGAGAAACGGGGAAGACAGCTAAATCTGAGAATAAGTGTAGCTAAATATTATATGAATATCCTCAATGTGTTGTACTAACGCTATCTTCTTTTTCCTGTTTGGCCTCCGGAAATTACCGTCAAATATTACTTCGGAGGATGAATGAAGATGACATTTATGGGTGTAAATGAAGTGTAGTCTTGTTCAGTCTCAAGTCGGTCATTACTGAAATGTGTGGTTAATTGAAATCAAACCACCGAAGAACACCGGTATCCACGATCTAGTATTCAAATCTGTATAAAAATAACTGCCTTTACTAGGACTTGAAAGCTGGAACTCTGGACTTAAAAAATCAACTGATTTGGGAAGACGCGTTCACCACTAGACCGACCCGGAGGGTTTTTTTTTTAACCTCCGGGTCCACCGTTAGGCATGCTTCAGAGGATGAAATGAATGATTTGTAGCGTGTGTGAAAATGCCATGCCTGACCGAGATTCGAACCCGGGACCTCCGGATGAAAGACCGAGACGCTATCACTCGTGCCACGGAGGCTGGCAGTAGTGTTTGTGTAACCCGCAACACAACTGCACCGACACGTAACAACCTGAAAAACGGCAGCAACAGCCAGTAGTAACATATACATCCACTAGTCGCGCTAGTTGTGTGAGAGTCTCATAAATAGTGTTGGGTAGCGGTTTCATTATGGGTTCGGTTTTATGTTGCTCACCCTGTATTTGTTATTATGAGAAGAGTAAATAGCATATTTGATTATATTTTCCGTGAATTTGTAGTTATTGTTATTATACTTTATATATTTCTGTTGTAGTTATTTCCAGTTCCTTTGTGGTAGATAACTGAAACACTAAGATTTTTGTATCTCTTTCATAAACTGATGGCTACTGACTGACATTAAGGTTAAAAATATCGTAAAAGTATAAAAAACGAATTAAAGAAAAAAAGGACTCATTATTTTAAATGTTGTTGATAATATTAAGCGGTAATAGAGGATGGTGCAGTTCCACAGTGCCTATACCCGAGCCGCCATTGATCTTAATAAAAGGCGTTTATAGCTGAACTGGCCGTTTCGGAAACTGTTCGCTGTAATCAATACGTCCTTAGTTTCTTTCTTCGCACAAATTTTTGTCATTGTTTCTTTTCACGGTGATGCCTCACTTTTATCTGTTTAAAAATTTATACGCGTAACTTTTTATACTTTTTCATTTCCTTTGGAATCCACATATAGATTTTCTTTGGTTATCTAAATCGGCTTATTCTATCCAAATTACTGTACTCTATTACATATGTCAGTTCTTAATATTATTTATGTTAAATATCCATCGACTATCATTCGTCACTTCACCTCGTTATTCTTCAATACCTAATCCAGAAAATGAAATGTTGGAAAATCTAAGATCAAATGGGGTAGAGTTCCTTGTACTATAATCGTTTAACAAATCGAAACACTTACAGATTGAAAAAAATAAGTAGAGATAATATTTTATTTACTATTTATGATTTTTTTATTATCGTCAGCAAACATTTCTATTATCAATTAATATCGTAAGCTAAACACAAACTGGCTTTTCGTTTTTAATAAACAATCATACTCATTGATCTGTGCAGATGTCACTATTTATTATTTATCTAATCTAACCAGCGTATGTTTTAGTATTAATTTTTTTTTACATGTATTCTGATAATCACGTTCGTTATTCATATAACATTTAATATACTTGGATAACTACAGATTAAATATTCAAACGTTAATCTGTTATAAAAAAACAACTTTTAAATCGTATATTTCATTAAAAATTTGTAATTTATGTAAATGATTTTTTTTTGTGTATACATAGTTTATTTTTAAATCTAATTTAAACCAAAAAATACAGAGAGAAAATTATTCAGATGAATGTTATAATTTTAAATGAGTAAACAGAATCATTAACGTTTATATTACGTTAAAAAAAAGTAATTGACTTATTTAAATAATTATATGCATATTACAAAATTGAATTATAATGAACTAAACTAAAAAATAATAACGGATATTAAATATAATTATTTTAATGAAATTATTATAAATAATGTTACTTGAAACTGTACTGTCTTACAAGTTACGCTTTCATACGCATTTAAGTCGTCGACTTGCTTACTGGAAATCCAGGACACACATCT
This sequence comes from Lycorma delicatula, assembly GCF_047948215.1. Lineage (NCBI taxonomy): Eukaryota > Metazoa > Arthropoda > Insecta > Hemiptera > Fulgoridae > Lycorma > Lycorma delicatula. Next base: position 238,228,879 of record NC_134456.1, read on the forward strand.
CAATTTTCCTTTCATTGCCAGTATGAATGACGTCAATAGATCATTCTTATAATTTATTGTGTGACCTTAATTTATTTTCAAAATGTATTTTATATTAATTTACCTTTCTTAGAAATCCGATCCTGTGATGATGGGGAGCATCTGATTGAGATTTTGAAAATAGAGAATTTAAAGGAAATAAACGGTTTTGAGAATATTTTATCAGGTAATTACTCGAACGAGAAGGATATCCTGTTAATGAGATATCATAAAAATGGGATATACTTTATCCCATTAAAGAATGGGATAAAGTATATCCGATTTTTTTATTGGCATGAATTCTGATATCGCGTTTACTATCCGTATAGTCATTCCGTTACATTAAATGTATTAATATAATTGAATGACTACAGATTAAATATGCAAACGTTATCAAATATTTTGGTTTTATTTCCTTGTACGAAGTAAAAGAAGTATTGTGATCACGAAAAATTTCGGTTTTAGGATTTCAACGGAAATATCACTTTTGATCATCCCTGAATCCATTTTCACTAAATTCGGCGTGGCGTCTGTACGTACGTACATATGCATCTCGCATAACTCAAAAACGATTAGTCGTAGAATATTGAAATTTTCGATTGAGGACTGTAGTAACATCTAGTTGTGCACCTCCCCTTTTGATTGCAATCGACTTGATCAAAAAAGCCCAAAATTCAAAATATTTTTATTTTGGAATTTTTGTGCACTGCAGTAATAAGCCTTTATTGAGAACTTTTCAACGATATATCGTAAGTGGTACTTATTTTCATTGTTTCCAGAATTATAGCCAAATAAAATTTTAATTAATGAAATATTTGAATCTTGCAATAGGAAGGCATATCGATTCGATCAGACTTCATCTTCTTTTTTTTTAAAATTTAAATATATTGATTTATTATTAATAATTATTAGGCTGTGATTATAAAAAAATTACGATAAATAATCATTCAATAATAACAATAAAAAAAAAAAATTATGAAAAAATATTATAAGTTATTAATGAAAAAAAATTTTTATGTACTTTTCATTTTAAAAAGATGTGTATATGTAAAACGACTAGCACTAGATAGGGAATCTTGGAGAGCTGCATCAAACCAGTCAAATGACTGAAGACAAAAAAAAAGTACATGTAATTTAATAGACTATAAGAAAGTCATGTGATGTTTGCATCAGATTTTTTCCTTTTTATTCCTTAATATAAGCCTGTTTCTTTGAAATAGGCTTCGGAAACTCTCCGTTAGTTAATAGCAGCGGAAATTGTTCTTTAAGGAATTCCATGTAAATGTCGGAATTTATACGTCCTGAGAAAATGAATGGTCCAGTTCCTATGCTGATCATAAACTAGACCGCACCATCATTGGCGCTAAATCGGAAATTACGTTTTAGTATCGGGTAGTCCCGGGTTCGAATCCCAGACGGATCAGACATGGCATTTTCACAAGCTAAAAAAATTCATTCATTCATCTTATCCTCCAAAGTAATACCTAACGGTGGTCCTGGAGGTTAAAACAAGAAAAAAAATACTATCGTGTGTAGATTGACTTACGTCCAGATGTGTTCGTTGCGAAGGTTACTGATGACATCCCAAGTAAAGTGAGCCTCGTCAGTAAATAAAATGAACCTGTGCAATCCGCGGTTCATATTCAACTAGTTGTAATATTGCAAACGAAGATGATGATCTCTTGGTTGAAGATTTTATATTCTTTCATTACGGTAAGGATACAGCTTATTGTTACAAATTATAGTCTCAGCTTGACCATTTCTGAGATGTAGCGTTTATTGAAACCCAACCACTACAGAACACTGGTAACAGCGATCTATTATTCAAATCCGTATAAAAGTAACCGTTTTCACTAGGATTTGAACGTTGGAACTCTCGACTTCGAATCAGCTGATTTGCGAAGACGCGTTCACCACTAAACCAACCCGGATGGTTCCACACCATAAACTTGGAAATTCCGAACTGCCGGGGAAGGCGTCGTATATTACACCCGGACCTAGCCTCGTTAATGATTTCATCGATAACGCTATAATGATGGGCAGATCGGTCGTAGTGAGTACTAATGCTGTGATGTGTACCCATTTCTCGTAGCGCATGGAGTGTTTCACTTATTGTTTTAGAATTTGAAACTCTGCGGTTAGGAAAACGTCTTTGACATTCTGCAGCAGCAGTTGCATTTTCATGACACAGCCCCAAGATAAATACCATGTCGGCGTATTCGTCAGTCGTAAATAACAAAGACATCGCTTCAATATAACACCGATTAAAACAAACAAGCAAACAAACAAACAAACACATACACACACAACACACACACACACACACACACACACTTAATTAAACTACACTATACTAGCTACAGTTCACAGCAGTAACATGCAGTGCACTGTTGATACGTCATAAAAACTACATTATTGGCCAGCTGATTTCTGTATTATCAGCTAACGAAATCATAATTTCTCAAATTTCCGATTTGACAGTGAATTCGAGAAAGATACATAAACTTTATTGTTTGAATAACATTACTACTGGTTTTTTTATTTTATTTTTATCTTTAACACATGATTTTTATATCATTGCACTTAGTAGGAAAGAAAACATGCTTTGTACGTGTAATTCCTTCTTTTTCATTCGCTAAATGTTAGTAATAAAATCAAACTTCTTGAACTATTTCTTTTTCATCGAGCTATTTTACATACATTTTCTCAGAATTTAATTCTGTACAAGTTTTTATGGTAAATTTTACGCATTTATTAGTCATTTAACAGTTTTTGTATTAAGAAACGTGTTTTTAGGCAAGAAACTTTTCTGTTTACGTCGAATATTATGAAAACTGCTGGAGATATTGTTTTAAACTTATTTTATTCAATTTTTTCGGTCAAAAATCATAATAAACTATTAAATTTACCCCTGAACTTGTATCCTAAAATTTCAGTATGGTTTTATTTCACTATGAACTTTTTTCATTATTTTTTCTATTATAATGAGCTCACAAAATGCTTGTAACACACTATGTGAATCATTCTTGTCTTTCTTTCTTTTTCCTATTTAGCCTCCGGTAAGTACCTTTCAGATAATACTTCAGAGGAAGAGTGAGGATATGTATGAGTGTAAATGAAGTATAGTCTTGTACAGTCTTAGTTCGACCACTCCTGACATGTGTGGGAAACCCAACCACCAAAGAACATCGATGGTATCCACGATGTAGTATTCAAATCCGTGTAAAAATAACTGGCTTTTCTAGGACTTGAACGCTGGAACTCTCGACTTCCAAATTAGCTGATTTGGTAAGACGCGTTCACCACTAGACCAACCCGGTTGAATGAATCACTCTTTAATGAATCACTCTAAGAAATTTAACTCTACAAATTGATACTAATGAATAGGGATTTTCCGCTAGTGATCGGTACATTCTGGTACTTTCCTTTTTTTATTATTGTAGAAAAACGATCACATAAATAACAAAAATATATTATTAAGTAGCAGACCCGGAGTGCTTCGCTATTGCTAGATTTGAGTATATATATATATGGATTAAATAAACACAATTGAAAGTTTGGTAAAATATTAACAAAACAGACATTACGGAACTTCACAAAATTTAACTTTTCCCTTTTACCCTTTCCCCCCTTTCCTTCCCACCATTCCCCATTTTAATTTTCCCGTTAGAATTTTTACCACATTAACTTTTCCTTCTCCCATTTTCCTGTTTTCGTTTCCCTCATTTCTTGTCCCCTCATTTCACCATTCCGTCTTTCTGTTTCCTACTCAGTTTCTCTTTCCCCTTTACCTTTTTCTTTTTTTCTTTCCGTTTCATTTACCCGTTTTCCCTTTTTTCCATTTCCCCTTCTTCCCTTTTACCCTTTTCGAATTTTCCCTTTCTCCCTTTTCCCCGCGCATAAATCGATCCAGTAGTTTTTTAGTCTATAGCGGACATACATATCGGAAACGTTGAAATGGTATCGTAAAATATTTAGTATAGCGTGTGTTGCTTTTACGTCCAACAGATAGCGCTGTTTTTCAAAAAAACATGTTTTTACCTGTCACAGGTGTACCTGGATACCGGTGTTCTTTGGTGGTTTGGTTTCAATTAACCACACATCTCAGGAATGGTCGAACTGAGAATGTACAAGACTACACTTCATTTACACTCATTACATATCATCTTCATTCATCCTCTGAAGTAATATCTAAATGGTAGTTACCGGAGGCTAAACAGGAAAAAGAGAGAGAGGATGTAACATCTATATAATAGTAGGTACATTAAAACATGCGTATTCGAATGCAACGTTGTGTCAACATTTCAATGCAATCGGTGAAGAGCTTTAGGAGATTTAAGATGTTGAACAAACATTTACATTTTTTGTATATAGATATATATTTCGCATATATATCGATATATAATAATATAACAAGCATACATCTGTCACACATGACACATTTGCTAACAAACTGGGATTTTCCGCTACTGATCGGTACATTATGATGCTAAGCTAAGGGGGACGCACACACATACAAATGCCCTTTAGTCGGGTAGGAGGCTAGGATTTGCAGTATGAATTCTACTTTAAATCGACTTTCCACTTAAGTTGAACAGCAACAACAATAATAATAGATCTAATATTTCTCAGTGAAACAGGATCTTTATATCCATTTGGAAATGACTTTACTTTAATTGTAAGATTTACTTGAAATATTAATTCAAAAGTAACATCTTGAAATCATAATATTACAGTAATTCTATCAACAATTACCTGTTTCTACTAATATAAAATATTTAATTAAAACTGAATGACTTTAATTTTTAACTTAATATAATTTTTACTAAAAGAATTGGATTTTTATCACCGCTGATGAAACCTGGGTATAATTAAAAGATTTATTATATTAATAATAAAAACAATTTATAATTAATTTATTTTATATTTAAATAAATTATATTATTATTAGACGTATATATAAAGTTTTTTTTGAAAATTTAAATTATTTTATTAAAATTTTAAACATTCATAGTAAAAAACATAATGAATGAAATTCTAGAGTAGTAGCATTAATTTTGTTGTTGTGTTAAGTCAGCTGGCTGTCATTTCCTTTAGTATTCGTTAAATTAACTGTTATTTCTTGGAAACTGTCCACCGAGTCAGAAACAATAGCTACATTTAAACCTACGTGCTATTATGTAGTCACACCATAATTAAGCTCGTTCTAAAACTCAAAGGATTAGATGACACGCATGAAAAATGTTACGTTAATATTTAATAATGAATTAAAAAAAAACTGTATTTACTGGTTAAGATTTACTACTTATTACAAATTATCCCGCGCTTCACACACACATACACACAAGCGCGCCTCTCTCTGATCACGCACTCTCTTTCTCTGTCTGTCTGTCTCTATCTCTCTTTGATAATGTATATATATATATATACATATTACTTTTAAGTAATAAACGTATAAAATATCAGCGTTAAAAATCTCAAATGAACCTATGTACAGGCCGGAATGACGAAAGGTCCATGGCTTTAAGAATAGCTGTTAACTTTCGAAGTCTAGATTTATTTATAGATAAGTATCTCAGGGTTTCACCTATAAAAGAGGTGGCGAGTTACTTAGGTAGTCCTTTCACCAACATACATTCCTAAGCAATACAAACAATATAACGGATAAAATCGATTTAGTTATCCGGAAACGTAAAGATTAATTCAGAAGTGGTGGTAATTACAGACAAATTTTATTTTATTTTTTCAGAAATCATATTTTATTTTTTTTCTATTTGGTTATTCTTCGAATGGTAATACGTTACTTCTTCTTTTGGTTACATCAAGTAATGAAATTATGTAACTTCAGAACGTGGGATTTAATAAAGCGTACAGTAGTACACTTTCATTACTAAGAAAAGCTCCAATAACTAATTAGTATTTCTTAATAATTGTCTATTGTTTTTCTGGTCTCTGATTACTCCTAGAATTCTCTTTAACACTAGAGCATTCATAATATCCTTTACACACAGCGTTCATGATAAGCTTCCGTATGTTACAACAGGTCTAATCAATGCTTTATAAATTTCAGTTTTGATTTTATGAGAAAATATTTTTGTAAATACTATCATAACACATGATAGTTCTATGATACTATAATAATTTTTTTTTGTCTTCAGTCATTTGACTGGTTTGATGCAGCTCTAGATTCCGTATCTAGTGCTACTCGTTTCATTTCAGTATATCCCCTTCATCCCTAACAATTTGTTTTATATATTCCAAACGTTGCCTGCCTGCACAATTTTTTCCTTCTACCTGTCCCTCCAATAATAAAGCGACTATTCCAGGATGCGTAAATATGTGGCCTATAAGTCTGTCTTTTCTTTTAACTATATTTTTCCAAATGATTATTTCTTCATCTATTTGCCGTAACACTTCTTCATTTGTCACTTTCTCCACCCATCTGATTTTTAACATTCTCCTGTAGCACCACATTTTAAAAGCTTCTAATATTTTCTTCTCAGATACTCCTATCGTCCAAGTTTCACTTCCATATAAAGCTACGCTCCAAACATATACTTTCAAAAATGTTTTCCTGACGTCTAAATTAATTTTTGATGTAAACAAATTATATTTCTGACTGAAGACTCGTTTCGCCTGTGCTATTCGGCATTTTATATCGCTCCTGCTTCGTCCATCTTTAGTAATTCTACTTCTCAAATTACAAAATTCTCTACCTCCATAATCTTTTCTCCTCCTATTTCACATTCAGTGGTCCATCTCCGTTATTTCTACTATATTTCATTATTTTTTTTTTGTTTTGTTTATTTTCATGCGGTAGTTCTTGCGTAGGACTTCATCCATGCCATGTATTGTTTCTTCTAAATCCTTTTTACTCGTAGCTAGAATTACTATATCTTCAGCAAATCGTAGCATCTTTATCTTTTCACCTTGTACTGTTACTCCGAATCTAAATTGTTCTTTAACATCATTAACTGCTAGTTCCATGTAAAGATTAAAAAGTAACGGAAATAGGGAACATCCTTGTCGGACTTCCTTTCTTATTACGGCTTCTTCCTTATGTTCTTCAATTATTACTGTTACTGTTTGGTTCCTGTAAATAATAACAATTGTTCTTTTATCTCTGTATTTGAAAAAAAAAATTAAAAAGTTATATCGTGTATTATATGTAAAAAAGATCTAACAATAAGTAAAGTAGCCTAATCCTATGAAATACTATAGCTGAAATAATCAGCGTTAGGCGCCCCAGTAGTACTTTAAATTATTGTAATCTATAATGGTACGTCACAATAGTCATGATAAAATAAATTTAATTACCGAAAAGGATTACTCGTGATTTTAGTACACAGATAAAATGAAATAGTCTACTGGATTCTATTGTATTTATTTAAAATATTTATTAATATAACTAGTATGATTTTTTTGTATATAATATATATTATTGTTATTCTCTAGTGACAAAATTGTTAAAAAATATTATTATTTAACGTAGTTTATCCACCAAATTTCATTTATTTCTATCATAAATAACTTCATGAAAAAATTTCTCCAAAACCAATATCACAATATCTATGATGTGGTCTTCTTGTTGATAATCTCACAGATCAGAGTTTAACATCTCAAATTTATGTTTAATTTTAATGGTCGTTATTTATATCAATTTTCTCGGTATTAAATTCTCTAGAAAGTTAACTAATTATTTTTATTTGTTTATCTGTAAATTAACATAGTTATTTTATTCCAAACCTAAAAAAAGTATATTTCAGACAAAACATTTTCGTGTTTGACTCCGTTTTTCTTAAAACCTAAATGAAATAGAGATCTGGGATCACTTTTATTTAATTTCTTAGATCAAAAACCATAAGAAAAAACTAAATTTACCTCTCGATTTGTACCCCGAGAATTTTGGTACGGTTTAATTTCACAGAGGGAACAGAAAGCAGGGCTAAATGTTTCGCGAGCCGAAACTCGCTAACGAACCGTTTTCTGACCTACGCTTATTTGATTTTTTTTTAATTTTTGGCTATAGAATCATCTCCCGAGAGATTGCCGTGCAGTTTGAAATCATTCTGTATATTTACATATTTTAATGACTAATTTTTTAAGAAAAATAAATATGTTATATAAAAAAAGGCCGGATGTATGGGAATTGATTAACGAAGAAAGCGTCAGAGAGAGAGAGTGAGAGAGAGTACAATGTTTTTATCGGTCAAAGTACTATTTAATATAATCAATTTATAAGAATAACGAGAATTGAGAAACAATTTAACATATGTCAGAATTAAACATTTTTTATCTGGTGAGTTGAAGTTTTATCATAAAAAAATCATACCACTTCCAAATTAAGATAAAAAGAGGAAAAAATTACTGTGTGAACGTTTTACTTACTGGTTACTTAAGAGTATTTTAATCGCTAAAATTTCGGTTTTTAGATTTCAACGGAAATATCCATTTTGACTATCCCTGAATCCATTTTGACTAGTTTCGGTGTGACACATCTGTACGTACTACTTACGTATTTATCTCGCATAACTCAAAAACGATTAGCCGTAGAATGTTGAAATTTTGGATTAGGATTGTTGTAACATTTAGTTGTGCACCTCTCTTTTTGATTGCAATCGACTGGACCAAAAGTGTCCAAAAAAGCCCAAAATCCCCAAAAATTTAGATTTTGCACTTTTTCTTAACTGCAGTAATAAGCTCTAATTAAGAGATTTTCAACGATATATCATAAGTGGTATTTATTTTCATTGGTTCCAGAGTTATAACCCAATAAAATTTTAATTAATAAATCATTTGGATCTTACAAGGGAAGGCACATCGAATCCGACTTCATTTAATTTTTTTTTAATTTAGAATATATTGATTTATTAATAATTATTAATCTCTGATTGTAAAAAAAGTTTTACAATAAATAATAATTCAATAATAACAAAATAAAGTAATAAAAAATAAATGTAATTTAATAGGCGTACAAGGAAGTCATGTGGTATCCATATCAGATTTAAAAAAAAAAAAAAAAAAACAAGTGAATATGAATTAAAATTTAACAATCAAAAAAAAGAAAGAAAAGATTTTTCCTTCAAAAAATTAAATTTAATAACATTTAACTGAAAGAAAAAGGTAAAATATTATTTTAAATTAAATGAAAAGTAGATGTAAAGGTTTTTTTTTTTTTTTGTCTTCAGTCATTTGACTGGTTTGATGCAGCTCTCCAAGATTCCCTATCTAGTGCTAGTCGTTTCATTTCAGTATACCCTCTACATCCTACATCCCTAACAATTTGTTTTACATACTCCAAACGTGGCCTGCCTACACAATTTTTCCCTTCTACCTGTCCTTCCAATATTAAAGCGACTATTCCAGGATGCCTTAGTATGTGGCCTATAAGTCTGTATCTTCTTTTAACTATATTTTTCCAAATGCTTCTTTCTTCATCTATTTGCCGCAATACCTCTTCATTTGTCACTTTATCCACCCGTCTGATTTTTAACATTCTCCTATAGCACCGCATTTCAAAAGCTTCTAATCTTTTCTTCTCAGATACTCCGATCGTCCAAGTTTCACTTCCATATAAAGCGACACTCCAAACATACACTTTCAAAAATCTTTTCCTGACATTTAAATTAATTTTTGATGTAAACAAATTATATTTCTTACTGAAGGCTCGTTTAGCTTGTGCTATTCGGCATTTTATATCGCTCCTGCTTCGTCCATCTTTAGTAATTTTACTTCCCAAATAACAAAATTCTTCTACCTCCGTAATCTTTTCTCCTCCTATTTTCACATTCAGCGGTCCATCTTTGTTATTTCTACTACATTTCATTACTTTTGTTTTGTTCTTGTTTATTTTCCCGCGATAGTTCTTGCGTAGGACTTCATCTATGCCGTTCATTGTTTCTTCTAAATCCTTTTTACTCTCGGCTAGAATTACTATATCATCAGCAAATCGTAGCATCTTTGTCTTTTCACCTTGTACTGTTACTCCGAATCTAAATTGTAATTTCATCATTAACTGCTAGTTCCATGTAAAGATTAAAAAGTAACAGAGATAGGGAACATCCTTGTCAGACTCCCTTTCTTATTACGGCTTCTTTCTTATGTTCTTCAATTGTTACTGTTGCTGTTTGGTTCCTGTACATGTTAGCAATTGTTCTTCTATCTCTGTATTTGAACCCTAAATTTTTTTTAAATGCTGAAAATTTTTGTGCCAGTCTACGTTATCGAATGCCTTTTCTAGGTCTATAAACGCCAAGTATGTTGGTTTGTTTTTCTTTAACCTAAAATTGCTTGCCTTGTCCCTATAATTTTCCTGAAACCAAATTGGTCTTCTCCTAACACTTCTTCCACTCTCCTCTCAATTCTTCTGTATAAAATTCTAGTTAAGATTTTTGATGCACGACTAGTTAAACTAATTGTTCTATATTCTTCACATTTATCTGCCCCTGCTTTCTTTGGTATCATAACTATAACACTTTTTTTGAAGTCTGACGGAAATTCCCCCTTTTCATAAATATTACACACCAGTTTGTATAATCTATCAATCGCTTCCTCACCTGCACTGCGCAGTAATTCTACAGGTATTCCGTCTATTCCAGGAGCCTTTCTGCCATTTAAATCTTTTAATGCTCTCTTAAATTCAGATCTCAGTATTGTTTCTCCCATTTCATCCTCCTCAACTTCCTCTTCTTCCTCTATAACACCATTTTCTAATTCATGTCCTCCGTGTAACTCTTCAATATATTCCACCCATCTATTGACTTTACCTTTCGTATTATATATTGGTGTACCATCTTTGTTTAACACATTATTAGATTTTAATTTATGTACCCCAAAATTTTCCTTAACTTTCCTGTATGCTCCGTCTATTTTACCAATGTTCATTTCTCTTTCCACTTCTGAACACTTTTCTTTAATCCACTCATCTTTCGCCAGTTTGCACTTCCTGTTTATAGCATTTCTTAATTGCCGATAGTTCCTTTTACTTTCTTCATCACTAGGATTCTTATACTTTCTACGTTCATCCATCAGCTGCAATATATCGTCTGAAACCCAAGGTTTTCTACCAGTTCTCTTTATTCCGCCTAAGTTTGCTTCTGCTGATTTAAGAATTTCCTTTTTAACATTCTCCCATTCTTCTTCTACATTTTCTACCTTATCTTTTTTACTCAGACCTCTTGCGATGTCCTCCTCGAAAATCTTCTTTACCTTCTCTTCCTCAAGCTTCTCTAAATTCCACCGATTCATCTGACAACTTTTCTTCAGGTTTTTAAACCCCAATCTACATTTCATTATCACCAAATTATGGTCACTATCAATGTCTGCTCCAGGGTAAGTTTTGCAGTCAACGAGTTGATTTCTAAATCTTTGATGTAAAGGTACAACAGAATATATCATTAAGGAAAAATAAGGTAGAAGGGGGATATTCTGACTATGAGAAAAGACTCATATTCGTTTTTAAATTAGTACATGTATTTAAAAAAAAAAAAATTAATTTAAACTATTCCATAATATATAAAATGTTTAATATACTCTTGGATATTGGTAATAAAATAAACTAAAAATTTAAAACATTTTAATAAAATAAATAACTAATATTTCATATATAAAACGACTGATTACGTGTGTTTTTTATATTTCTCTGTGTACACTAATGTTTCGTTTCTAATCTCAACTCTTTTTTTTTTGTTTACATTAAAACTGATTTAGAGTATGAAGGAGTGAAGGCGAGTAATCGGAAAAAATTAGAGTAAACACATTTAAATTGAACGAACTTATATAATACCACATAATACAGGTTGGGTTATAAGTAAACAGATGGAATAAAAACTTCCGCCTCGTATTTCAGGTTTTTACTCGTACATTAATACAATCCGATAGCTTATAACAAACTAGTTAGATTGTTGAATAAACAAGTAATTTTCTCGTTTGAATCATTAAAAAAGTAATCTATATTTATTTAAGCATTACATTAATCTTATTATGTATAAAAAATTACAATGAAATTGTAAATCGTACGGTAACAGCCTCGCATATATCATTTCTTCCGCTCAAAAAAAAAAAAATATCAAAAAAGGTAAGACACTACATTTCTATTATCAAAATCTGTTATTAATTTAGAATTTTGTTTAAAATAAATACATGTTAAATATATGTAATAGATAGTAGATAACAAAAAATATAAAAATTTGTTTCTAGACCATTACCGGGCCCGATTTCGTTGTTTAATAAATGAAATCGGGCCGGTAAGAGTTTTGTAACAAATTTTTCTATATTTTGCTTATTATATGGAACGCTTAAATATTGTTATTACCTATTATTGTATATTCATCTATTATCTATTACATATACTTAACAAGTATTTTTTTTTAAACAAAATTCTAGATTAGTAACAGATTTTGATGATAGAATTGTAGTGTTACCTTTTCTTGACATCAGTATAATTTGTTTTTTTTTTTTTTTTTTTGTCTTCAGTCATTTGACTGGTTTGGTGCAGCTCTCCAAGATTCCCTATCTAGTGCTAGTCGTTTCATTTCAGTATACCCTCTACATCCTACATCCCCAACAATTTGTTTTACATACTCCAAACGTGGCCTGCCTACACAATTTTTCCCTTCTACCTGTCCTTCCAATATTAAAGCGACTATTCCAGGATGCCTTAGTATGTGGCCTATAAGTCTGTCTCTTCTTTTAACTATATTTTTCCAAATGCTTCTTTCTTCGTCTATTTGCCGCAATACCTCTTCATTTGTCACTTTATCCACCCATCTGATTTTTAACATTCTCCTATAGCACCACGTTTCAAAAGCTTCTATTCTTTTCTTCTCAGATATTCCGATCGTCCAAGTTTCACTTCCATATAAAGCGACACTCCAAACATACACTTTCAAAAATCTTTTCCTGACATTTAAATTAATTTTTGATGTAAACAAATTATATTTCTTACTGAAGGCTCGTTTAGCCTTGTTATAAACAATTTTATTTATATTACAGAAATTTTTGTTTTTTAAGCGGAAGAAATTATATATGCGAGGCTGTTACCGTACGATTTACTATTTCATTGTAATTTTTTTTGTGTATCACTGCGTTTTGTTGGATTATCCTTTTATTTTTATTTATAAATTGCAGATGTTATCTTATGGATTTATTATTAAAATTTGTAGCCTTTACTGAACAAACAAATATACATTTTTCTAATTTCTCGGACAATTTTTTTTTTAACAGTATATCATTCACTTCATACCGTATTTTTCCTTTTTTAATAAAACTAGTATTTATTAAGTATATAGTAATTTATTAAGCATTTTATTTTGAACTAAATGACACCTCATTTTTAAAAATCCGTTGACAAATAATCGAGTTATTGCAGACAATTAACCCAGCAGTACGCTTGCGGACTATAATGCAAGCTGATAATTTTTATTAATTTACTTCTCTCTCACTTTTCCTGTTTAGCCTCCGGTAACTACCGTTAAGATAATTCTTCAGAGGATGAATGAGGATGATATGTAATGAGTGTAAATGAAGTGTAGTCTTGTACATGCTCAGTTCGACCATTCCTGAGATGTGTGGTTAATTGAAACCCAACCACCAAAGAACACCGATGGTATCCACGATGTAGTATTCAAATCCGTGTAAAAATAGCTGGGTTTTCTAGGACTTGAACGCTGCAACTCTCGACTTCCAAATCAGCTGATTTGGTAAGACGCGTTCACCACTAGACCAACCCGGTTGAATGAATCACTCTTGTCTAGGAATCGTTAACTATTTTATTATAAGAACTAGCTGCTCAGCTGAGTCTCACAGCCAGGCTCTCCAGGCGGGTTGCCCTGGCCGGCGGCGTCTCGGAATGGGATAATTAGGTGTCCAAAATTGATTATTTCTTGTGTAAATATATTTTTTTTGAATGATGAAAATTGATATAATGAAGGATTAATAAGAAATTTAACTCTACAAATTGATACTAATGAATAGGGATTTTCCGCTAGTGATCGGTATATTCTGGTGCTTTCCTTTTTTTATTATTGTAGAAAAACTATCACATAAATAACAGAAATATATTATTAAGTAGCAGACCCGGAGTGCTTCGCTATTGCTAGATTTGAGTATATATATTTTTAAAAACCCAACCACCAAAGAACACCGGTATCTACGATCTAGTATTCAAATCCTTGTAAAAATATCTGGCTTTACTAGGACTTGAACGCTGTAACTCTCGACTTCCAAATCGGCTGATTGGGGAAGACGCGTTCACCACTATACCAACCCGGTGGGTTTTTATTAATTTACTTACTATTTTTATTTATTATTAATAACTTTTATTACACTTAGTGGAGGCAATAAAAACAGGCAAAAAATTATACACGTATTATTATACATATAAATATATATATATATTATAATATTTCTTAAATACGTTTTGATAATGCTTATTAAACCATCAAATGCCATCTAAAGTTTAACTTTTTTCTCACGTTTTAAGAATTTTAGTTGAAAATTTATTTCATATATATATATTTGTTTATATATTTATGCACAATTATTTTATGATAATTAATCGTTTTTTTACTTTAATTTTTATTGTTAAGATATTTGTGATTATATATTTTCATTTGGAATTTAGGATTATTAAAAATAATTTTTTTATACCGCTCATTTTTTTCTTTTTTATAAGTAAACGACATACATAGCCTAATATACAAATATTAGACGTTTTGTTTAAATTGGTACTGATAGTGTCTAGTATTATCAATTGCCATTCGTCCATATTAGAATTTATATATCGTAAATTGTTTCAGTATGTATTCACACTACCATACAGATAAAAAATTATCAGTAACAAATTTACCAAGATAAATAATTGTCTACTAAAACATAATATATATAATATTACATATATTTGTTTAACATGTTTGTATAAAGTAACAATAAATTAAAATATTCCATATTTATCTATCTGTAAAATAAAGGGATAGTATTTATTTAAAATTAAAATGTCGTAATTATTTCAGAAACTTTGGATTAAAAAAGTATGCCACTGAGTGGGAAAAAACTGGTTTTATTAGATTTTAAAGAAGATTCTCTTTTTTGTTTTAATATATGTTATCTTATTTATTTATCATGTATACGTAAATGTATTATTATAATATTTGCTCTGTGGTACTTGATTAAAAAAAAATGATTGTAATTTATTTACACAAAATATTCTTTTGAATATAATACAGTTAATTAGAAAAAAGGAAAAGTGGTCAGTATAATAAATAACATATGTTCATTGAATAAACTCGAAATGAAATCGGACTGTAGGGCTATAAAAAATAACTGTAAAGGATGTTGGAGGGGCAATCCTTTCCTGTCAATGACCTCGAAAACAAGGCGTATACAGAAAATAATAGTATATTAGTCCATTCGGATGATTTTTATTAAACTAATTTCAAAATAATTGAATGATTTAACCGTTTAGTGAAATTAATATTTTTCTTAAGTAAATATAGAAATAATATTCTAAATTTAACGAAGTATGTTTGTTTAATTATACTGAAGTTATACTGCTTATTAATTTTAAGATCAAATAATTTTTAGATTCTTAAAAAAGAAGTCCTCTCGATAATATAGATTATCAAAATGAGTATTATATTTATCAAAATAATTTAAACAAATTGTTGGGGATGTAGGATGTAGAGGGTATACTGAAATGAAACGACTAGCACTAGATAGGGAATCTTGGAGAGCTGCATCAAACCAGTCAAATGACTGAAGACAAAAAAAAAATAATAATTTACTTATGATTTAAACAACACAACTTTAAATATTAAAAAAAAATCTATTTGAATAGGTTTGATAAATTTGAATTATTTTTCATGTATAAGTACTACAAAAAATTTGATGTGGGCACCCCATGACTTCCTTGTACACCTATTAAATTACATATATATATTTTTTTAAATGAAAAGTACATAAAATTTTATTTCATTAAAAACTTATGAAAAACATTTTGTTATTGTATTATTTATTAATCATTGTAAAAATTATTTTACAATCAGAAGGTAATAATTATTAATAAACTAATATATTTAAATTTAAAAAAAAAGGAGATGAAGTCTGATTCAAACCTATGTGCCTTCCCCTCATACGATTCAAATACGAGTATTTCATTAATTAAAATTTCATTTGGCTATAACTCTGGAACCGATTAAAATAACTACTACTATTTATGAAATATCGTTGAAAAGCTCTCAATCAGGGATTATTACTGCAGTTAAGAAAAATTCTAAAATCCAATTTTTTATGGATTTTGGGCTTTTTTGGACACTTTTGGTTCTGTCGATTGCAATCAAAAGGGGAGGTACACAACTAGATGTAACAACAATCCTAGATCCAAAATTTCAACATTCTACGGCTAACCGTTTTTTAGTTATGCTAGATACATATATATACATATACATATATACGTACATATACACGTACGTACAGACGTTACGCCGAAACTAGTAAAAATGGATTCAGGGATGGTAAAAATTGACATTTCCTTTGAAATCTGAAAACCGAAATTTTTCGCGATCACAATACTTCCTTTACTTCGTACAAGGAAGTAAAAATAGTTCTATTTTTGTATAATTATTTTTATTTCCGTTTATTCCCTTTTCGGAGAGCGCCTGAACTTAAGCCAATCATGACTGTACTTCCGTCTTCTCTTTTCTTTTCTTCCAAAAACTTCTTCATCCGTTCACTATTCTTCTTCCTCTCCTGCACCCAGCTTCTTCCCATAGTTTTTTTTTTGCTGTTCATTAATTTTCTTATTTCAAATTTCATTCCAAAATTTCCTTCTGCCCTTGATTCTTCTTCTGAGATGTTCAGTCCTTCCAGGTCGTCTTGTATTTATTTCATTCAAATGGATTTTAATTTATTTGAATTGAGATGTTGAAAATTTTCTTAGTGAGTCTGCCTTCACCCATCCTGCATAAATTTCCGTAGAATTTTAGACGCCTTTTCGTAAACTTGTCGGTGATGGAGTCTGTGTTTTCATATAATTCCTTTACGGGTCATTTCTGAGAGAACCATTCCTGAGGATTTTCCGTTCTTGTATCTCGATTTTATGAATTGTATAATTGTTATTATTGATTTTTACTTCCTTCTATGATGTAAAGGAAGTATCACGATCGTGAAAAATTTCGGTTTTCAGATTTCAACGGAAATATCAATTTTGACCATCCCTGAATCCATTTTGACTAGTTTCGATGTAACGTTTGTACGTACCTGCGTATGTACCTCGCATAACTCAAAAAACGGTTAGCCGTAGGATGTTGAAAGTTTGGATTTAGGGCTATAGTAACATCTAGTTGTGCACTTCCCCTTTTGATTGCAATCGACTTGACCGAAAAAGCCCAAAATTCAAAACATTTTGATTTTGGAATTTTTGTGAACTGCAGTAATAAGGCCTTGTTGAGAGCTTTTCAACGATATATCAAGTGGTACTTACTTTTATTGGTTCCAGAGTTATAGCCAATAAAATCTTAATTAATGAAACATCTGGGTGTTACAAGAGAAGGTACATTAGTTCGAATTAAACTTCATCTCTATTATTTAACTTTTTTTTTATTCAAATTTATTGATTTATTGTTAATTATTAACCTGTGATTGTAAAATCAATTACGATAAGTAACATTCAATAATAATAATATTAAAAAATATGAAAAAATATCAGAAATTATTAATGAAATAAGATTTTACGTACTTTTAAAAATTTGTATATGTAATTTAATAGGCGTACACGGAAATGTTGTGGTATCCACATCAGATTTTTCTTTTTAATCGACACCGCATCGGTTTATGTAGGACCAAGATAAACAGTTCAACTTATTGGCATCTCTTTTCTTTTGTTTCCTTTTTCTATTTCATTTTGTGTGAGTATTCTTCTTCCATTTTGCTAGTTCCATTCTGTTCTAGTTTTTTATTTTTCTAGAATCCTTCAGATGTTTTTTGTTTTTTTTTTATCATATTGTAATTCGTCTGTTGTTTCTATATTTCCACCTTTTAAATATTATTTGATCTGATTGAACCGCTTAGTAGTTGTCTCTCTGTTGTTTCCGTTGTTAGAGTTTTCCTTGGTTAGTCTGTTTTCATCCATTCTCATCAAGTGTCGGTAAAGGCAAGAGTTTCCAATTGTTAAACGCGTCGAGTATTTTGTCTACCTTTCGATAAAGTTCATAATTTTTCATAGTTTGCAATCAGTTTCCTAGAATTTTCCGCTGTATTTTCAAGTTTGTTTATTTCTCCGTGATCTAAAGGTTGTGCATTCGGCCACGTATAGTAATAGCTCAGCTTTCCCATCCTTTAGATTCGTTTCTTATTTTTTTTTTTTTAATCTTGGTTATTCAGTAAGTATTTTTGAGTTTTTTCTGATTCTGGTTTTATATTGGCTTCTTTATGTAGCCCATTCGGATGCATTACTTCTCCAAGTTACTTGAAGCTATCATCTCTTCATTTAACCGTATACCGCGTGTTCTTTGTATTATTTTTAATATTTTGTAAGAAAATAGAACCTAAGATAAAGCCAGTTTCATTATTTACGACTGAAAAACTAAATACGTTTTTTTATCTTTAATGTATAAATTATTTTCAAAGTTATTGCATCAGTTTTAGACAAATTAGTAAAGAATTTCTTTGTTTATTTACAAAAAGTGATTTCAATATGCATATAATTCGTATAATGATGGTTAATAAATAATTTGTTTTATTTTTAAACAAAAAAATCCTTCCCGTGCACCAGAATATTTATTTTTTATTCAAGACTGGCGGAAAAGATGGTGTTTAAGAATTAAACTTGAAGCAAAAACTATACACATGTTATTATTTACACTATGTAAATTTAATGTATATATTGTTTATCATAAAACTTGAGAAACGGAAGTTGTCGTGAGAATATAATCTACGATAACGGAGACTTTGATCCTTCTCTTGAAAAATAATTTCTTTTTCAATCTTTTTGTGATCAATTTCTATAAGATCACGGAATGTAAGAGAATATTTTTAAAAATTTAATAAATTAAGTGCGTGAGAATTGTTCACTGAAATTACTTAAATATTTCATAAGCACGAAAAAGTCTGAAATATTGTTCTCGTTATCAAAATAAATAAAAAAACAGTGTCCTACTTTATTCGTTCTTCGATTAAATTTAATTCATATAATTTTTTTATTAGTAAATTTCTTTTTAAACAATTAAAATTACATTTGATAGAAGCAGGAGTTCCTCAACTTACCGTATCAGCACTTATTTGTTCTGTACATATTTATAACTTCTGATTTCTCGTAACCTCAAAATATTACAGTACAGCAGCGATCTTTGCAAATGATACTACAATCGTTTTCATGCATAAATATCTTGCAACCGTACCATCAATACAACAATGCATTTGATTCTTATTACAGCTAGATAGCTAGATAAGACATTAGAGTCTTACAGCTAGATAGACGTGTAAATTTGATAATAACAAATTGAAAACCGATTAACTATAGACCCAATCATTGTAGACGCAATCAAACTCCTGCTATATACAATAATCATGAAATATATTTGGATATACGAATTCAGTTTTGGGGCGTATAAAGTTATTTTATATAGAAATTATTCAGGGTTTTCCAACATTAACGAAAATACTATTGAATTTAAAACAATAATACCCGCATAATTTTCATATTCCAACAGTCACAGAAGAAATTAAAATTTCATCGCTAAGTATGGGAAGCGAACAGCTTGATTTCACAAAATTCATTTTTAACAAATTAAATGAAAATTTTCAATTAAATGCATGAATTTAGCGTAGAGGCAGCGCGGAGGGGAGGTCATATCAAATTCCGACACCGTAGTGCTGTATTTTCATCGAAGTTACATACGTGTACCAAATTTCATTGATTTTCATACGATAGATCAAAAGATATAGTAGTTGCAAGATTTGATTATTCCTAAAGCGAGTTAAATAAAAACTTTGTTTGTTTATTAAGACTAAAAAAAAGTAAAAATATTTATTTTTACACATCGAAGTTACATACGTGTATCAAATTTCATTGATTTCATACGATAGTTGATTTTTTTTTTTTTGTCTTCAGTCATTTGACTGGTTTGATGCAGCTCTCCAAGATTCCCTATCTAGTGCTAGACGTTTCATTTCAGTATACCCTCTACATCCTACATACCCAACAATTTGTTTTACATACTCCAAAGGTGGCCTGCCACCACAATTTTTCCCTTCTACCTGTCCTTCCAATATTAAAGCGACTATTCCAGGATGCCTTAGTATGTGCCCTATAAGTCTGTCTCTTCTTTTAACTATATTTTTCCAAACGCTTCTTTCTTCATCTATTTGCCGCAATACCTCTTCATTTGTCACTTTATCCACCCGTCTGATTTTTAACATTCTCCTATAGCACCGCATTTCAAAAGCTTCTAATCTTTTCTTCTCAGATATTCCGATCGTCCAAGTTTCACTTCCATATAAAGCGACACTCCAAACATACACTTTCAAAAATCTTTTCCTGACATTTAAATTAATTTTTGATGTAAACAAATTATATTTCTTACTGAAGGTTCGTTTCACTTGTGCTATTCGGCATTTTATATCGCTCCTGCTTCGTCCATCTTTACTAATTCTACTTCCCAAATAACAAAATTCTTCTACCTCCGTAATCTTTTCTCCTCCTATTTTCACATTCAGCGGTCCATCTTTGTTATTTCTACTACATTTCATTACTTTTGTTTTGTTCTTGTTTATTTTCATGCGATAGTTCTTGTGTAGGACTTCATCTATGCCGTTCATTGTTTCTTCTAAATCCTTTTTACTCTCGGCTAGAATTACTATATCATCAGCAAATCGTAGCATCTTTATCCTTTCACCTTGTACTGTTACTCCGAATCTAAATTGTTCTTTAACATCATTAACTGCTAGTTCCATGTAAAGATTAAAAAGTAACGGAGATAGGGAACATCCTTGTCGGACTCCCTTTCTTATTAGGGCTTCTTACGGGCTTAAGAACATAAGAATTCTTCAATTGTTATTGTTGCTGTTTGGTTCCTGTACATGTTAGCAATTGTTCTTTTATCTCTGTATTTCAACCCTAATTTTTTTAAAACGCTGGGCGATAGTTGATGAGATATAGAAATGTTCAACTAAATGCATGAATTTTTGCGTAGGGGTAGCGCGGGGATGCGAGCGTGGGGTGGGTCATATCCAAATTCTAACACCGTCGTATTGTCATCGAAGTTACATACGTGTACCAAATTTCATTGATTTTCATGCGATAGTACAAAAGATGTAGCAGTTGCAAGATTTGATTATAAATAAAGCAACTTAAATAAAAGCTTATAAATAAAAAAATAGTTTTTTTTGTCGTTTTTTCCTTCAATAATTAAGACTTATTACAATTTTAGTACCACCTAACTCATTAAATTATTATTATTATTATTTTGAAAGAACTCTGCTTTGAGCTTTCTCTTCAAGTAATAATTTCAGCTTAACGGTATATATATTGTCGCGTGTTCGAGGCTCGATCAGGATATTGAGAGATTAACAATTGAGAATGTTTATATAATTACAATTTATTGGTTTAAAAACATAAGTAAAACTAGACAAATCAATATTAATGACAATAGTAGTAATAATAGTACGATAATCATAAAACAAATAATAATAATCAGAATAATAGTAATAATAATAACGGACAATAAAAAAAAATCCCACAATAATAATTAGAAAATTGACAATAATGGCAACGGTAAACAACAATAATATTAAATGTTAATATTATTGTTGTATAACAGCCGGCCTTCGTGGCGCGAGTGGTAGCGTCTCAGCCTTTCATCCGGAGATCCCGGATTTGAATCCCGGTCAGGCATGGCATTTTTACACGGTACTTGTCGTTCATCTCATCCTCTGAAGCATACCCAACGGTAGTCCCGAAGGTAAAAAAAAAGTCAATAACAAACAGATAATCAAGAATGTTAATAATAATAATAAAACAGAGATAACATACAGAACAGAATTTAAAGTAATCATCAGGATTTATTCAGAGATATATAAATTAAATGAAAAAGCAAACTTCAGTTCCATTGACAACAGACATAGCATGATTGGTGGTTTGAAAACTTTTAACCGTTAGTCTTCTATTAACAACAATAGTACAGCAGATAAGACAAGTATACAGTTCTTTCGCTGCAAAATATCTTTGCTGTTCACAAATAAAACTACCCTAACAGTTTATGAATGAAATTTAACACATTATCTCTTTCACTTATAGTCTTAAGTAACTCACCGACTCGTTTCTTGTTTTCGTGTACTGGAGTTACTCTAGTTGAATCGTGCCTGCAGAATACTCTTGCTCACTGACGTCTCGCGGATCGATTTGCAGAACTCGCATCGCAGATTCTCCTTTTAACTAGTCTTCCCCGGAGTATTTATACTCCTAGCCTCTTTATCTGTTGGATCGGACCAAACTCGAATCATGAGAACGATCGACCTCTCATTTTCTCATGAAATTCCAAATCTTTGTTTTGGTAACTCTTCTCTCGGAACTACATGTGTTTAGTGTGTAAGTAGGCAGTATTACAAAGGATCATTGTTAAACGTGCCTGTTAAATTTACTAACAGGATTTCTTTTAGTCCCTTTCTGGATTTCTCCCGTTATTATATTTTCTACTACTTTATTTTTAATTGGTAGGAATCCGTTACTCAGGTTTTCTATACCGGTCTTGTTACAATACATTTATTGTTCAGATGTAGAAAAAATCAAAGAGAAATAAAGGGAAAAAATATTTGAGATAATATTCTAAATTTAATAACTGACTCTAAAACCAGTTTAAAATTAGAATTTTGGTGTGTCTTTAATGACTAAAGAACACTAGTAAAATAGCTTGTAAAACCAATATAAATTAAAAATAATTTATTGAAATTCTAAAATAGGATTTATTTCTGCTGTATTACAGGATTAATAACACTCACAATAATAGATGGCTAACAGTAACGCTTATTCTTTATAAATACAGAAAGGATTTACCCGAATAACAACAGTTGTGGTGGTACGAGTAGCTCAGACCAAATGGCAAATCAATACCATGGTGTTCGTATAAACGGGTGCTTTATTACTTTCTTCATTTTGTTTTTTCGTATAAAATATCCCTTTAAATTACCCTTTAATTATATACTTTACGTCATTATTAAAATATAATTGAAAAAAAAAATTTTTTACAAATCATATCCAAATTAAAAATCTAACAAAATTTTCAGATATTTAATAATTTACCTTTAAATGGATTTTTTATGGGTACATATTCTTTCAGCTTAAAAAGCTCATAAATAACAATCTTTTTGAAGGTAAATATAGAACATAAAAATATGCAACCTAGAAGAAGTTTTTAATTTAATTTATTCAAAATAAACATATTTATAAACATTAATAAAAAATAATAATCCTTTGTCAGATTAAACTAATTAAAAGAAAAAACTTGCATTAAGACATATTCAATCAGTTATATCTTTTTTTGTTGGAGTATAATAATTTCACAGTTCAATAACGCCTGTTTTTTATTCAACCCTTGTACTTTATTAAACAATAGCTACTGTCGTTACAAAAACTACAAGAGGAAATGTCAGTTCTTTTTATTATTGTATATGTCAGTAGTTTTGTTTTGTTATTCATAAGAATGCATAAGTATGTAATCTTCTATTTAAAAAAAAAAAAAACTTTAATGTTAAATAAACAAAGCCTGTCACAAACTTTTCCCTTCCATATTAAATAAATTCCTAATTGATGAGAGTTCAGGTGTGTTTTAGGAAATGGACGATCTTGCATTTACGCGGATTTTATATTAGAAAATATTCATTAAGAAACGCAGAGAATTAAATTTTTAGATAAATTTTTGGTCTGCGTAAATCGAGAGAAAGGTTTTTTCATATGTCAATGAAATACGTTGAAAAATGGCTACCCACAAAATTTTATAGAAAAATATTAATTGAAATAAGAAATGGGGAAAGTACAAAAGAAGTTGATAGTACAAAAGATGTCTGACGTCATCTGCGCTAATTAACAATTATATTTATGGGCTTTTAGCACAATGGAGAAGAAATGTAAAGTACGGGACAGAACTGAATTCAGGCATTCATATTAACTCTCTTTTGTATACAGACAACTCCGTGCTCATACACAGTTGCGATGAGGCATTACAGAAAGAGGTCAGTTCATCGATCGCATTTAGATAGTCAAGCCTTCAGGATGAAGATATCATCTTAGAAATTTCAAATAATGGTATTTAAATGTAATTAACTAGTACGTTCTATGTACTAGAGATCGTTTTACGGGATAGAATTCTGGAACAAATCAATCGATATAAATATTTTGCTGACGACTTATTTGATCGACAGCAGGATGTATAAAATAAATTTAGAATTCTATGTGGAACTATTCATAGAAATTTAAGAATTAGAAGAAATTGAAAAAGAGGAAAGGCAAGGATTGAAAAAGATAGCGTTTTGGTGACATCTTTATATCCCGTAAAGTGACAACCGGTTTTATGAAGTAAACATTAAGTAACTTTTTTTCAATCGCGCATTGATAATAAATATTAGAAAAATTTATGAAAACAAATAATAACGTAGGCATCAAACAGAATGAGTCCAAATTGCACGGTTTTGTGGTTTTAAAAGATATGAATTTTTATTTTTATAAAATTGTGATAGTGCCTCTTTGGATATGAGATTTGGGTAACGAATAAGAAGGACGTGTCTCAAATCAAAGCGCGGATGAAATGAGCTTTTTAAGAACCGCAAAAATGTATTCTAGGAAAGATTATTTAATGAATGAAGGTTTCCGGAGAGACCTAAGCATTTTTATTATCATTGTCAGAATCAAACAATATGAAGAACAATAGACTGGACCCCTTTTATGAATATTTCCACATCGCTGCCGCCACAGGCTTTGTATTATGTATCGTTATAAAGAAGAGAAGTAGGTAATAATTAAAAAGGTAAGGATGAAAAGTTATTTGAAGTAAAAATTTGTTATTCAAAGAGGGAAGAACTGTAACAACCACGTTATAACGTAGTTCTTGAAACTAATGTTGTTGCTCGTTAAGATAATCTCTGGTTATTATTTTCCTTTTTTTTTTGTTGAGAAAGTTCATTTTTATCTAGTAAATCATCATCATTAATCACAACAATTATTAATTTATTCGTGACGTAATAACGGTACGTTTTATTTTTTTTTTCAATAACTATACATATTCCTGTTGAGTTTATCGACCATCCTGATCCCTGTAGGGGAATACACTGTCCTTGTGACGATCCTGGTCGCCACACTATTCCCTCCGTTCCTAGTTTGTCTTCTGTCAGGGTGCCGCCGATGCAAATGCCTCGGCAAACAGCCTACCGTTGCCTTCGTTTGGTCTCTTCCAACCAAGTCCACCTAATAACTTACAGTCCTCAACTATCAAATTAACTGATTCGCGGAAGCGCTATCCCCGCGTCTTTCTCAAACACAGAATGTTTTACACAAAAACTTTCTACATCTGACTACTATTAGACTATGTACAAAGTTCATTAATCGGGTCTTTAAACACTAAAAGTGCGTGCTATCCTTATACCAACAAGACAAGTGTTGATCGCCACAACGAAAATATTTTTCTACAATTTAATTTACTCAAACTCTTGATTTACTTAAAAATAAAAAAAATCAGATCACAAATTTAATAAGCCTCTAATGAAAGCATTATGGAGGTAGAAGAATTTTGTTATTTGGGAAGTAAAATTACTAAAGATGGACGAAGCAGGAGCGATATAAAATGCCGAATAGCACAAGCTAAACGAGCCTTCAGTAAGAAATATAATTTGTTTACATCAAAAATTAATTTAAATCTCAGGAAAAGATTTTTGAAAGTGTATGTTTGGAGTGTCGCTTTATATGGAAGTGAAACTTGGACGATCGGAGTATCTGAGAAGAAAAGATTAGAAGCCTTTGAAATGCGGTGCTATAGGAGAATGTTAAAAATCAGACGGGTGGATAAAGTGGCAAATGAAGAGGTGTTGCGGCAAATAGATGAAGAAAGAAGCATTTGGAAAAATATAGTTAAAAGAAGAGACAGACTTATAGGCCACATACTAAGGCATCCTGGAATAGTCGCTTTAATATTGGAAGGACAGGTAGAAGGGAAAAATTGTGTAGGCAGGCCACGTTTGGAGTATGTAAAACAAATTGTTGGGGATGTAGGATGTAGAGGGTATACTGAAATGAAATGACTAGCACTAGATAGGGAATCTTGGAGAGCTGCATCAAACCAGTCAAATGACTGAAGACAAAAAAAAAAAAAAAAAAAAAATGAAAGCATACCTTATTTCTCTCTGCTCTGGTACACTTGTGAACGAGGTCGGTGCTTATATCCTTACACATCGCAGCTCCATCACAAAGTTCTCCACAAATTCATTCTCATCCTAACAGGGATTATCTCAACTAATCGGGGCTCGATGCCAAAACCCCTATCTTGGCGAAGTAAGCACCCACCGGGCCCGTACAGATTAACGACCGGTATCTATTTTTTGTTATTTAAAAGAAACATAAAATTATTGATTTAAATAGCTATTACTTGGTAAATATGAGCTGTAACTGGAAAATTGTTCGTTGAAAAGAAAAAACGCGCTAATTAAAGAGAAAATGATTATTTATTAGCGAGTTAATACGATGTAATTTTAGAATTTTTCGCGTTTCACGGGGCGTAAAGTTCAAAAAGAGACGGAAAGAGTATTTTTTTGTTTTTATAATAGTGTAAAGTAAGGTTGGCCTCGTAGTTTTTTCAAACGCATAGTTTTTTTGTGGATTTATGCAGTTCATCAATAAAAAATCCGGCAAGGGTTGCCGGATTTTCCAGACTTGTTCTTGATCCATTTTTATTTAAACAATTCCTCGAGGTTCATTTGATATCAATGAGTTAGTTTGGCAATATTTATATTAAAATTGAAAGAAAGGCCAAAATATGATATATATATACGATATACGATTATATAAAAATTAATTCTGTTCCTATACCATTCATCCCCAGTTGCGATGAAACCTTGGAGAGTTGTGCGCCCGCCCGCGAAGATTTTTGAATTAGTTTGGACTCGCTAGGTGGCGCTTGGGTCGAAATATTTCGAAAAATTGTATTTATAATCCGATTTGGATCATATTCAGAATATACATTAGTTACGTGAAAAGAAATTTTTTTGCAAAAATTATACCCGCTAGGTGGCGCAGGTGTCGAGATATTTACGAAACAAACAAATATACAAACAGAGTTCCTTCTTCAATATATCTAAAAGGCAATGCTCGTACGCGTGTCCGCTATAAACTAAAAAACTACTGGACCGATTTACGCGCGGAGAAAAAGGGAAGTAGGGAATAAGGAAAAAAGGGAAGGGTAAATTGGGAAACAGTGAAAAAGGAAATAAGGGAATAGTTTACGTTTTAAAATGAAAGGTTAAATTTTGTGAAGTTCCGTAATGTTTTATCAAGTTTTCAGTTGTGTTCATTTAATCTATATATATATACTCAAATCTAGCAATAGAGAAGCATTGCCGGGTCTGCAATTTATGTATTTATTTATTTATTATAAAATAAATTATAATAAATATAAAAATATTAAATTTGACCTTTTTAATCAAATGATTTATTTATTTAGCGTATGGCACCAAAACACAACCCCGGTTACAATCAAAAATTATACACAAACATTTAACAAATTAATATAAGCTACTGATTCTGGAGTCACCATCAGGAAATTTTCAGGAGTCTTCATAAGCTGTCCTAGGGCAAACTTCAGTGATGTGTTTAACAGTTTGATTTTCACCACATTCACAAACGGGCGTCACTGTTTTACTACATTTATACAGGAAATAGGCGCACCTACCATGCTGAGTTCGTATTCGTATTTAAATCAAATGATATTTTTACTTTAAAAATCCTACAGTATTAAAAGTATAAATGAGAAAAAATCAAGAATTTTTATTAAAATTTTGAGTCTCGTTTCACCCCCGTAGCTCTACAACTACCTCGTATAACATTTTTAATAACAACCGCTATTTGAAATCAGGTAAACTTTCAAAAATTAAAAAAATTATTTCTCAATTTAAATCAAATGGAATCCCTTTTTTAAAAAAAATTCCTATTTCGTCTACATCAATACTTGACGCAGTTAAATTTTCAGTCTTAAAAATTAAAGTTTAAAAAAATAATATTTTAAGTAAATTCCATTCAGCCCGTTTTTGGGACATAAGGTATTTATTGGAATAATCCTTATTCCAATAAATAAGGGATCTACGAAGCTAAAGAAAACAAAATAACGACTATAAAATCAATAATAATAATATTGGGTTTTGGTTTTTGTTTAGATAAAATTTATTTAAATTCTGTTTTACAAGACCAGTGTTTTTTTTTTTAAACTATCTTAAACATTTACTTTATTGACTTTATACTTAGGATGTTTATTTATTTTTTTTTAGATTTATTATGCTTTTACTTATTCGTAAGCATTTATTGTTATGTATTTTGGTTTTGAAGTATTTGTTGTAATTTTCCTTTTTTTCTATTATTGTTTGTATAAGTATTTAAAAAAATGTAAACGTTTTTTAAACTTTTAATTTCTCTTTATTCGTTTTTTAAAAAACTCAAGATGAATTTTGACTGATTTAAGTGTAATACATTGTTTTACTTCAATAATCTGGGCCGATTTGGTGCAATGTTTTCAACTAGGCTAAAGAAAATTATAGTTTTTATAAAAAAAAAAAAAACAATTGTATACCATGATGACCCCTTTTCTGATGGAGTTGAAAATCAGGCCAAAACAGGAATGTATATTTAACTAAATTACAACTTTTTTGATCGATTGGTTTTTTGAGATATGAGACAAAAACTTTAAAAATAATGCTGAGTATTCTTCCAGCACCATATCCCATCGACTTCAAACTTTGGAATTTTAAGTAACTTAATAAATACTTTCATCGTATTAAAGCCTATGTAAAGGTGTTTTTACAATAAGTAAACTTTTGTTTTTGCTACACAGTTTTTTTTTAATATTATTTGTTCTATCTGTCTGTTTGTTTTAATAACACATGTGCGGTATTTGGCTTATATGTAAAAATATTTATTTAGTAAACAGGAAAGAGAACATATAATAGAGATATTAAATCACAAGGCTTTTTATGTTAATAGAAATTATATTCTTTTTAGTACACTAATTTTCGGTTCAAAATAAAAATCATTTAATTTATTTGAGAAGTTAATTTTCTGTATATTATGTTCGGGTAGCATATTTGGTTATATAATAAAATCGGTTATTTAAATAGAAATAAAATACTCGTGTGTGTGTACACACATATATATTGTGGTTTTAAATATTTTTTATTTTTCTGATAATTTTAATTTATATTAAATATATTAATATAACTTTAGAAATATTAACTTCATTTTATGACAATTTTATTATTTATTATTTACTTAATTTTATGAGGAGTAGGAAAATGGCGTTTTAGTAACATCTTTATGTCTCATAAAATTACAACCGGTTTCATGAAGTAAACATTAAGTAACTTTTTTTTCAATCGTGCATTGATAATAAATATTCGAAAAATTTATGAAAAGTTCAAATAAGAACTTAGGTAATGTACAGAGTGATTCCAGATTGCACGGAAATCTTTCGGGAAATGATTTTGTGGACGAGAATAAGAAAAAATTAATATAAGCATAGGTCAGAAAACGGTTCGTTAGCGAGTTTCGGCTCGCGAAACATTTTTCCTGCTTTCTCTTTCCTCTATGAAATAAAACTGTACTCAAAAATTCTTCGCGTACAAATCGAGAGGTAAATTTGGTACTTTCTTATGGTTTTTGATTTAAGAAATTGAATAAAAGTGGTCCAAGACCTCTATCTCAGTTAGGTTTTAAGAAAAAACGGGGTAAAAACTAAAACGATTTCTCGAAAAATATACTTTTTTAGCCGTGAAATAAAATAAACTTTCTTAATTTACTAATAAAAAAATAAAAATTTCTAGTTAACTTTGTAGAGAATTTAATTCTGAAAAAAAAATGATGTAAATAACTTCTATTAAAATTAAACACAAATTTTAAAAGTTCAACTTTAATCAATGAGACCAAGAAGAGCATAATGACTTGTGTTCTGTCTCATGAGGATTTTCTTCTGCCCAAATGTGTGTTTCGATAATTTAGTATGCCATCATTTCTTGTAAAACAGGATTCATCTGTAATTAGAATACTACTTAGGAATTCGGGATGATCTTCGCATTTTATAATTAACCATCGAGAGAATTTCATCCGTTTGACAAAATCAGTTGGTAATACTTCTTTTACATGTGTTCAGGTGTTTGAAATGGATATAATTGTTGCTCCGGTACGTTGAAAGCGATACGACAAACTTCTGGTGGTTGAGGTGGGAGATAACTTGTACCGCATTAAATATTACAATTTCAGCGTTAGTAGTTATCTCAAAACGTATAAGTATTGTGATCGCGAAAAATTTCGTTTTTCAGATTTCAACGAAAATATTCATTTTGAACGTCCCTGAATCCATTTTGACTAGTTCCGGCGTGACGTCTGTACGTACGTATGTATCTCGCATAACTCAAATACGATTGTTAGCCGTAGAATATTGAAATTTTGGATTTAGGACTGTTGTAACATCTAGTTGTGCACCTCCTCTTTATATCGCAATCGACTTCACCAAAAAAGCCCAAAATCCAAAGCATTTACTGTTGTAATGCTTAACTGTTGTAATAAGCCCTCATTGACAGCTTTTTCCCGATATGTTATAAGTGGTGCTTATCTTCATCGGTTCCAGAGTTATAGCCAAATAAAATTTCAATTAATGAAATATGTGGATCTTACAAGGGAAAGGCACATCGGTTTGAATCTGACTTCTCCTTTTTTTTTTTAAATTAAATATATTGATTTATTAATAATTATTAACATCTGATTGTAAAAAAAGATTTTACAATTGATTTTTTGTCTTCAGTTTGATGCAGCTCTCCAAGATTCCCTATCTAGTGCTAGTAATTTCATTTCGATATACCTCCTACATCCCTAACAATTTGTTTTACATATTCCAAACGTTGCTTGCACAATTTTTCCCTTCTACCTGTCTCTCCATTATTAAAGCGATTATTTCAGGATGCCTTAATATGCGGCCTATAAGTCTGTCTCTTCTTTTAACTATATTTTTCCAAATGCATCTTTCTTCATCTATTTGCCGTAACACTTCTTCATTTGTCACTTTCTCCACCCATCTGATTTTTAACATTCTCCTGTAGCACCACATTTTAAAAGCTTCTAATCTTTTCTTCTCAAGTACTCCTATCGTCCAAGTTTCACTTCCATATAAAGCTACGCTCCAAATGCTTCTGTCTTCATCGATTTGCCGCAACACCCCTCTTCAGTTTACAATAAATAATAATAAGATAATTAAAAAAATATCAGAAGTTATTAAAAATGTTATGTACTTTTCAATTTAAAGAAATGCGTATATTCAATTTAATAGGCGGTCAAGGAAGTCACGTGGTGTCCACATCAGGTTTTTTATTGTTATTATAATTATGAACACTGAACGACTGCCCATATCCATCCGCTATACAAATAAGAGGACTAAACTGGTCCTAACAATTACAGGGAAATCTCACTCCTAGAAACAGCATACAAAATTCTTTCAAGAATCATCCTTAACAGGATCGGTTCACAACTCGAGAAAGAACTAGGAGAATACCAGGGAGGTTTCAGACCCTGGAGGAGCTGTCCAGACCAGAACATGAGTCTCAAGCTTTTAATGGATTACAACAGGAAAAAAAAAACATTTGTAGATATCATGAAAGCTTATGACTGCATCCACAGAGAATCCCTACTGAAAGTTCTAAGCCAACTTGAACTACATACCAAATTAATAAACACGATAAAACTGACCCTCACAAACACTAAATCGAAGCTCTCGGAACAATTTAAGATCGAAACAGTACTGCGCCAAGGCGATGGGTTCTGACCGCTATTATTCAACTACGCCCTAGACATGGCAATGAGGGATTGGATCAAAAAATCCCATGCAAAAGTAAAAATAGACCGAAAAATCAAAACCAACTGTCTTGGTTTCGCCGACTTGGCGCTGCTAGCAAACGAAATCGACGAAGCTGAATCACAGATATTAAAACATCAGAAAATTGCTAATAAAATATCTCAAAATATCATTCCTCAAGATGATTGCCTCAAAATATTATTCGTAAACAGAGAAATTATGCCCCAAAAACCAACACTATTAAAAGAAGTAATAACCGGCTCGATAAACGGTAATAAAATAAAAATGTAACCTGATTTAAATACCTTGGAGAAATAATAAAAAAATCTATACGAAAAATGTAGTAGAAATAACAAAGATGGACCACTGAATGTGAAAATAGGAGGAGAAAAGATTATGGAGGTAGGAGAATTTTGTTATTTGGGAAGTAGAATTACTAAAGATGGACGAAGCAGGAGCGATATAAAATGCCGAATAGCACAAGCTAAACGAGCCTTCAGTAAGAAATATAACTTGTTTACATCAAAAATTAATTTAAATGTCAGGAAAAGATTTTTGAAAGTGTATGTTTGGAGTGTCGCTTTATATGGAAGTGAAACTTGGACAATCGGAGTATCTGAGAAGAAAAGGTTAGAAGCTTTTGAAAATGCGGTGCTATAGGAGAATGTTAAAAATCAGATGGGTGGATAAAGTGACAAATGAGGAGGTATTGCGGCAAATAGATGAAGAAAGAAGCATTTGGAAAAATGTAGTTAAAAGAAGAGACAGACTTATAAGGCCACATACTAAGGCATCCTGGAATAGTCGCTTTAATATTGGAAGGACAGGTAGAAGGGAAAAATTGTGTAGGCAGGCCACGTTTGGAATATGTAAAACAAATTGTTAGGGATGTAGGATGTAGAGGGTATACTGAAATGAAACGACTAGCACTAGATAGGGAATCTTGGAGAGCTGCATCAAACCAGTCAAATGACTGAAGACAAAAAAAAAAAAAACGAAAAATCCTTAATCCAAAACAGAAGAAACAGACTAGCTAAAGTTCAAAAATTAATATATTGCCCTTACAATAAAAATTCTTATCGATAAACGCAAACATAAGATACTACAATACATTTATAAAACTAGAAGCCACTTATGCAGCAGAAACCCTTTTTTACCTGAATGAACAATCAAAGACAGACAGATTCCAGAAAAAGAAACGAAGAACCGGAAGAACCTGCGTAAAAAAAAGGTACCAGAAAGACGGACAGTGGTGGATTGTGCCCGACAAAGAGTTAGAACACGTTACTGATACCGTGCGAAGAGGAGGCTATAATTCTTTGGACATATCATGAAGATACAAGAGTCAAGACCTCTGAAACAGCTAGTACAGTACAATCGACTCGAAAAACACCAAGACAAGATGCAGATGAATCAAAGAAATAACATAGGATCTAAAAGAAGTCAATCTTACACTACAAGACAGTACAGATAAGATAAAATTAAACAAGAAAGTCAAGAAAAAAACATTCGCTTCACATAACACCAACATTTTCAACACTAGAAAGGGCACAAAGATCGGAACGTAAGAAAAAGTATCGGGAGGACCGTAAGGCCCAAACAGTCGAGAGTTCCTGCATTCAAGTCCTAGTGAAGTCAGTTATTTTTACACGGATTTGAATACTAGATCGTGGATACCGGTGTTCTGTGGTGGTTGGGTTTCAATTAACTACACATCTCAGGAATGGTCGAACTGAGACTGTACAATACTACACTTCATTTACACTCATACATATCATCCTCTGAAGAATTATCTAAACGGTAGTTACCAGAGGCTAAACAGAAAAAAGAAAGAAAAGTCCCATCTAAGAGAGTTGGATATTGGACTGATTAAAGGGTTCCTATGCGGTCGTAAAAGATAAAAATAATATTATTTATTAAATAAGTTATTAAGTTTCGTCAGAAGTGTCGGTAAAATGTGTAGCATGACTAATTTAGTAATAAAAATTTAAAATATAAGATTTTAATTTTGGGTTATCAGAAAACAATTTACTAAATAAACATCGTTTATATTACTTTTACGTACGTTGGAGATAATAAAAGTAATCGGTTAAAGAGAAAAAACACCGATATATTTTCTGTGTAGTAAGAGTATAATCATGAAAAATTAATAAATCAAGTATATAATGGTGCTTAATAAAATTAATTAAAATATAAAAAATATGATAACTTTCACTCAAGTTAATATTGTAACTGACAGTTATGGTCCAATGAATTGACACTAAAACAAAAAGAATTTTATTATATAACGGTTAAAGTAATCTATCTTCCAAGAGATGAGAGAATGTCAAGGTTAATCGAATCATGCCCAATAGATATTTTATGGTAGTGGAGTTTAAAAGTTCTAAAACAATAGAGTTCAGAGGCTACTGCAATCGAAACAACTTACATATTTAGTATCCGGTATCTTAAATATTTTTATTATTTTATTTTTTGTAATTAGGTTTTATATATAGACATATAGAGTTCAAGAAAATAAAAAAAATAGATATAAATTAATTTGTTTGTTGATTTAAAATAAATTAATTAAAAATTTATAAATAAACTGTAATCAATACACAAATAAAAACATAATCAATATAGAGAATTTACTATTTACGTATAAAAGTTATATATACAGAGTGATTCCAAATTGCGCGGCAATCTCTCGGGAGATGATTCTACAGCCAATAATAAAAAAAAGTTCATGTAAGCGTAGGTCAGAAAACGATTCGTTACCGAGTTTCGGCTTGCAAAACATCTAGCCCTACTTTCTGCTACTTCTGTGAAATTAAACCGTACTAAAATTCTTCGGGTACAAATCGAGATTAAATTTGGTACGTCCTTATGGTTTTTGATCTAAGAAACTGAATAAAAATTGACCTATACCTCTATCTCACTTAGGTTATAAGAAAAACGGGGTAAACACGAAAACGTTTTGTCGGAAAATACACATTTTTAGGTTTGGAATAAAATTACTTTGTTAATTTACCAATAAACAAAAAAAAACTTTGAAGATGATTTAATTTTATGAAAATTGATGTAAATAACTTATATTAAAATTATCACAAATTTGAGAAGTTTAACTTTAATAAAAATCAAATCACAGAGACTGGATCGGAAAAGTGATAAAATTTTATACAGAACAATTTATATACAAATGCTAAAGGTTATAAAAAAAGATTTGAAAGGACATCCTTCTAAAACATATTAATTTTTTTACTTTTCTTAGGTTGGCAATAACGAGAGATCAACAATTAGGTTTAGTGTCTAGAATTTTAATATTCATTTGAACGGTGATTGTGCTGAACAGCAAATTTTCAGGCCATGTTCTACTAGTGAGAGTAAAGAAGAACGTTCCTATAAACATAGTTAGGAAACGCTTCCTTACCGAGTGTCGGATAGCGAAAGATTTCGTTCTGATTTCTTCGCGTTAGGTAAAATTAAGCTGGAATTAAATTTTTTTATATACTAGATCGTGGATACCGGTATTCTTTGGTGGTTGGGTTTCAATTAACCACACATCTCAGTAATGGTCGACCTGAGATGTGCAAGACTACACTTCATTTACATTCAAACATATCATTCTCATTCATCCTCTGAAGTAATACCTGAACGGTAATTTCTGGAGGCTAAACAGGAAAAAGAAAGAAAAGTTATACTTTAATCAAATTACTATCATACATTGCGTGAGTTTAATTAGTAGGTTAATTTGGATCTCAAAAGATAACATCATAACGGCTATGCGAGTTTTAAATAAAACTCGCATGGCCGTTTTGCAGATTTTACAATTTCTTACACCCGAACCCTTAATTTATCCCCATACGGGAGGATGTTTGCAAAAGAAATGGTGGAATATTGTATTGTCACCCGATCTTAGTAACTGTACAAAATTTCATCAATCGGCAATGGCAGGAAGTATGTTACATTATGTATGCAAGATTTGAGGACAAACATGAAAAAAAAATACATTTTGAGTTAAAGAAAAGCAAATAATAAAGTTCAGCCCACCGGGTTGTGTAGTGGTAAACTCGTCGTCGTAAATCAGCTGATTTCTAAGTGCTCAGGTTCAAATCCTAATAAAGGTAGTTAGATCGTGGATACCGGTGTTCGTTGGTGGTTAGTATTCAATTAATCAGAAGTAGTA
Source organism: Lycorma delicatula (assembly GCF_047948215.1). Classification (NCBI taxonomy): domain Eukaryota; kingdom Metazoa; phylum Arthropoda; class Insecta; order Hemiptera; family Fulgoridae; genus Lycorma; species Lycorma delicatula. The sequence goes on from NC_134456.1 coordinate 238,265,143, forward strand.
TCTCAGAAGTAGTCGACCTGAGTTTATTCAAGACTACAACTTTACCGGTACAGTTACATTACATTGATAAGTCATTTACGATTTTAATTGTTGATGCAACTATAAATAAAATTATTTTTAAAAAAGTAATAAAGTTCAAATAAACTAAATACAAAGGTAAGAGATTCGAAGTGTATTAAAAATTAAATATATGAAAATGTGGTAGGTTTTTTAATAGGTGATTTAAATAAAATAAAATTTTCAGTATTAGAAAACAACAGAATGGAATATTTTAATAAAATAAACTTGTTTATATGACTATTTTTTTTTTCACCAGTAGAACATATGAAAGTTGTTTACTTTCTTAATGAATCATTCTGTATTAGTCTATCCTATCAGCAGAATATAATTTTTTAATTACGGTTTTATATCTTGTATGCTTAGTACTTTTTCAAAGATCTCTGCTTCATCAAATCATTTTATTGCCGAATTAAATTTAAAAAAAACATTCAATAAACTATTACGTAACTTTCCCAATTATAATACTATGAAGTTTAAATAGATATTATAGTATTCGAAATATATAAAGTATATTAAACTAGTATTCAACGTTCCGGCTTCGCCCGCGCAACTTGCATATAAAACTTCAAAAATTGAATATATTTTTTTAGTTATTATGTATGTCTAGTTACTCTCGCAGTGTTCGGTATTCACAACGTACCAGTTAAAATAAAATGTTTATATAAATGATGTTCCTAAAATCGAATTTTTAGTGAAATCATGAGGATATTGTAGTTGTTCAAAAACTTTGTCCCCGGCTCAGAAAAGTCCATGTGTTTTCTCATTTCATTTTTACTTCCTTGTACAAAGTAAAGGAAGAAACAGTGTGATCGCGAAAAGTTTAGGTTTTCAGATTTCAACGGAAAAATCCATTTTGACCATCCCTGAATCCATTTTGACTAGTTTCGGCGTGACGTCTGTATATATGTACGTATGTTTCTCGCATGACTCAAAATCGATTACCCGTAAGATATTAAAATTTTGGATTTAGAATTGCTATAACATCTAGTTGTACACCACCCCCCCCCTCTTTTAATTGCAATCAACGGAACCAAAAGTGTCCAAAAAAACCCAAAATTGAAAACATTTTGAACTTTTTCTTAACTGCAATAATAAGCTTTCATTAAAAACTTTTCAACGATATACGTACGTGATACTTATCTTCCAGAGGTTCCAGAGTTATAGCCAAATAAAATTTTTATTAATGAAAATTTGGATCTTACAAGTGGAAGGCATATCGGTTGGAATCAGACTTCATCTCCTTTTTTTTTAATTTAAATATACTGATTTACTAATATATTGACTAATTATTAACCGCTGATTGTAAAAAAATTTACAATAAATAATTTAATAATAAAAATAAAAATAAAAAATATGAAAAACTATCAGAAGTTATTAATGAAATTAATTTTATGTACTCTTCATTTAAAAAAAAAATGTTTATATGTAATTTTAATAGACGTACAAAGGAATTCATGTGGTGTACACATCAGATTTTTTGACATTACAATGACGACATATTTTAGTCACGTTACATTCGAGTGTATGGATATCTTTCAAATTCGGATAGTCAATTTCTGTGCGATAATCAAAATTTGATTTAATACCTAACATATTTTTCGAAAATTGAACTAGATTTTGTTCCGGGCGTATACGTTGCTTATTGAGATGTTATGGCGTAGATTCTAATTCTGATATCACTAGAAGTTTTTCTTCCTACCTTTGACCTCGCTGACCTAGAATTTATAAAAAATATTAATACCAAATTGAAAGTCGAATCTATGCCAATTATGATGTGATGTGTATCGCCTATTTTGATGGAACTTCTTAGTTCTTCCAGTTCGCCGTCATATTATTAACTTTTTTTATTTTCTTAACGTGTAAGTTGTAACTGTTCAATAAGTGAACAATAAACAACCTCACCCCCATAGCCCAATGAGATGATATATATAACAAGTAAATGAGGTGTAGTCTTGTACACACTCAGACCGACTATTCCTGAGACGTTTGGTTAATTGAAATCTATCCACCAAAGTACACCGGTATTAATTTTCTAGTATTCAAATTCGTATAAAAGCAATAGACTTTTACTAGGATTTGAAACTCAGAACCTTCGATTTAAAAAATAAGCTGTTAACTGATTTGCGACGAGTTAACCACTAGACCAGACCGGTACGCTAGATTAGATTACGTCATCAGATTATATTAGAAAATTATATTAAATTTTGTAAAACGCATAATAAATTTTCTCAGTTGGTCGATATTAATATAGAAATTCAGTATTCTTCCTCAATCCATCAAAACTCTGTTAAATACAGGGTTATCATAAAACAATGGTGCGGTTTTGAACATGGTTTAAATTAAAACAGAATTACGTACAGTTTATGTTTTTTATTTTTCAAATTTGTCTCAAACATTTTTTTACATAATTAATAAATTTCAATATGTGCGCCCTTAGTCGCTCGACAAATGTCCAAACGATACTCAACTTCTCTCCAAACATCAATTAACATTTCTTCGTTAATAGTTGTCATTGCTTCATTAATCCTGTTTTTTAAGTGGTATAGGTCGCGAATTTTTTGTGTATAAACAACGCTTTTGATGTACCCCCACAAGAAAAAATCGCAAGATGTCAGGTCTAGCCTCCTTAGAGGCCAAAGTATGGTTCCTTGCCGGCCTATCCATCGATCTCCAAATTTTTCGTTCAAAGCGTCCGTGACCAATGCATTGAAGTGTGGGGGAGGACCATCTTGTTGGAAATGAAGTCGAATGAATGTTTTCGAGTTCATCCGGCTGAGGAAAGCAATAATCGGTTAACATGTCAAGATACACAACTCCATTAATTGTTTTTTCAGCAAAGAAGAAAGGCCCTATTACACGATTTTTCATCACACCACACCAAACATTAACTTTAGGAGAATCGCGTTGTTTCTCGATAATTGCGTTTGGGTTTTCAGAGCCCCATATTCGTGAATTGTGTCTGTTAACGCATCCATTCACATGAAATGTAGCTTCGTCTGTAAAAATTATATCGTCTAAAAATGATTCGTTTTCACTTATTCTGTCCGACATTTCAACGGCGAAATTGTAACGTTTTACACCATCATCGGGTTTCAATTCCTGCAGTATCTGGATTTTATAAGCGTGTAATTTCAGTTTTTTATGTAAAACTTTGTGAACTGTTGATTTTGGAATACCTAATTCGACGCTTCGACGGGGGATGGACTTCCCAGGACTTCTAATTGCCGATCGTCTAATTAGTTCAACCGTTTTGTCCGGTACACTTGGTCTGCCGGTTGATTTCTGTTTCTTAACCGATCCGGTTTCTTCGAATCGTTTGAACCGACGTGTTATGTTATTTTTGTGTGGTGGATCTCTTCCGAATTCACGTCGAGACGCACGTTGAACTAAAATTACGGATTTTAATTCAGACATCAATAAAACACTTTGCTCTGTCATTATCCGAGAACATAGTAACTCACTAAACTCACCGCAACAACAATACAAGAACTGACGTTGTGGTTACAACTACTGATAAACAAATTTTTGGACTGGAGGCTTTCAGGGATACCAATATAACATCTAGAAATTTCCCTACAATCTTCCTATGAATTACTGAAACCTCACCATTCTTTTATGATAACCTTCTATATAAATAGTCGTCATTCCCTTTAATTTTATTATCAAACTAATTTGTTTTTACGCTATGTTACGATAATAAATACAAATTGATCTTTTATAGCCAATGATATTAAATTTAGCAAATCACATAATTGTCAGAGTAACTATTATTGACATAGATGAACGATCGATAATAGGTCATAACCTCAAATTTAATAAAAAAAGTTCTTGGTTTTTTATTTCTTGTTTTTTTAAATTATGATTTATATATTTGTGAGATTTGTGAGGTTTAAACTGTGGTAAACGTTCGGGGTCATAAGAAAGTTACAGTTAAATTTCAGTAGTTTTCGCGGTTTTAGGGAATAAACGATAAAGAGAATGTCTTTTTATGTCGTAATGAGATAGTACTATGCTACAAGAAAAGTTTTTAAAATATATTATTTGTTTTAAGAGTGGGGTTTTTAAAATATGTTTTGGTTTATTGTAAATATTTTGACTATTATCACCATAATGCGTCAAAGTAAGTTTTTTTCACTAAATTTTACACATTGTAAGATATGCCCCTCTCTCTCAAGTATCTCTATACCCCTTTACCTGATCAACACCAAATTTTAATAGAATCAGTGTCCGGTATTACTGAAGCCATCAAGTCAAATTTGTGAATTTTTTTTAGTATTTTGGTGCTGAGCTATAAAGCGATTTAACGAGCAAAGACATACATAGATATATTTCATTTTCTAATGTTCTGCGTTGCTGTTGTAAAGGTTTATACTTCACACAAATAATTTCTATATTTTTATCCAATTCGTATATGTAATTTGATATTTATTTCTTTTTGGGTGAACATTTATTCGATTTTTGCTAATTTTCTTTTTATATTCGTTTTTATACGTATTATCTATTCTTTGGAATTCTATTGCGTAAATATAAAAGTCTGATGTGGACACCACATGACCTCCTTGAACGCCTATTAAATAACATACACACTTTTTTTTTAAATGAAAATTACATAAAATTTTATTTCATTAATAACTTCTGATATTTTTTATTTTTTTTTGATTTTTATTATTGTTGTAATTTTTTTTTTTGCAATCAAAGGTTAATAATTATTAATAAATTAATATATTTAAATAAATTTTAAAAAAAGTTAAAAAAGGAGATGAAGTCTGTTTCGAACCGATGTGCTCTTATAAGATCCAAATATTTCATAATAAAAATTTCATTTTCGTAACTCTGGAATCAATGAAAAGAAAGCACCACTTCTGATATATCGTTGAAAAGCTCTCAATGAGGGCTTATAACTGGAGTTAAGAAAAATCCCAAACTGCAAAATAATTGGATTTTTTGGAAACTTTTGGTCCAGCAGTCGATTACAATCAAAAGGGGAAGTGCACAACTAGATGTTAAAACAGTCCTAAATCCAAAATGTCAACATCTTACGGCTAATCATTTTTGAATTTTGCGAGATACATACATACGTCACGCTGATACTAGTCAAAATGGATTCAGGTATGGTCAAAATGGATATTTCCATTAAATATGAAAACCGAAATTTTTCGTGATCACAATACTTCCTTTATTTCTTACAAGGAAATAAAAATATAAATAAATCGAATTGAGTGCAATATAAGTTTTTAAAGTCTATTATAAAAATATTTGAGTAGAATATATATGTGTATATATATATATATATATATATATAATGGATTTGAGCGAAGGTGAAAATAAGTGTGGAAAGACTCAATAAAATGTCTTAATAAATATACTACAGATAAAATTATACATTCTTAATGTTATTAATATTTCTTAGTAAATAAAGGAAAATTTTAGACAAGGCAGTTATGTATAATTTATGTATTATTAAATAGCCATACCAGTTGTGAAGATATTGAATAATCATGAAATTTGTAATCCTCATTTTTATTCATAGATAATTCCTGCATTTGTTTGAAAATGAGTAAAAACATTGTCTATTGAAGAAAAAAAAATGGTTCGTCTAGACAGGAAGTAAAATTCCTGACTATATCGCTCAATTGTTTTTACAAATTGAGCCAGTGTTTATGAAATGTAGTTAACAAACTATAGTTGGCTCTTCTTCAAAATAAAATTCAATTTTTATTCCTTTTTAAAAACCTTTATATCCATTACTAAAAGAAAAACAAAAAAAATGTTTATACGTACTGCTTTTAAGTTGTTAATTTATCAAAACCAGAGATAATAATTTTATATATTTTGAAATAATACATTAGTAATTTTTCTACGAATAAATATACAATACGCTTAGTATTTTTCCATTCCATAAGTACGGTAGTTATGGCTCACCAATTCTCGCTTTCATGTCTGTTATGCAAGCATTGCGGTAGACTACAATAGAAAACATTTTTTTTAAATATATATATTTTCATTAACCTAAATATATAGTAATTACCGGTTAACGAATGAGTAAAGTCGCTGTTGAATTTCTGGAAAATATTGTCGCGTATTCGTGGCTCTATTGAGAGATTGACAATTGAAGATTTTTATATAATTGCAATTTAATGGTTTAAAAACATAAGTAAAACAAGACAAATCAATAATAATGACAATAGTAATAATAATAATAGCAAAAGACAATCATAAAACAAATAAATAAAAAAAAAGTGTAGTAATCACAACTCCAATAACATTGCAAACATCCTGTCCATTTTATACGTACTAAAACAACGAGGACAGCGATGCGTATTTGTATGGACTCCGGGGCATGCTGGTATTACAGGTAATGAAATCGCAGACGAAGCTGCCAGAAAGGCAACAGTCTGCGATGACTTGGATGCATTTCCTGTAAGAGTGGCAGATGTTAAAAACCGTCTAACAAACATAGTAAGAAACAAGTGGAACGCTGAATGGAGGAGTTTAAATACAAAATTAAACTCGGTGTAAAACTTCTCCTTATAAATGGAAAAGCGACTTTAAGTTGACTCGCCGTGAACAAGTAGCGGTGACCAGACTTAGAATAGGTCACACGCGATTAACAAATTTATATTTGTTAACCGGCGAAGTGAGACCGATGTGCGGTGTTTGTAATAAAACACTGACAATCAAGCATCTAATAGAAGAGTGTACCATATATGAGGACCTCAGAAAGAGGTTCCGTCTTACAAATAATATTAGTGCTGATCTGGATAATGGAAATGAAGAAAATATAGTTGCATTTTTACACGCCAGTGGACTTCTTAAAAGTCTATAAAATGGAAGTTTAAAGCTGTGGTAAAAGATACTCTAAGCGGTAGTTTTATAAATACATATAAGGGAGTCTCGAAGCGTGGCACGTATAGTGACGGGAGGTAGCCCTCTTGCCTAGGCCATTTTGGCTCACCTGCATTCAAGAGCAGTGAGTCGGGGTGTGTCCGATGATGGCATGGGGGACCCTCAAGGGTGGATTGAGGGCGCGAGGCTATGGGTGTACGCCGTGCATGCCTATGGCCTGATATAAGAAGGATTCAACTGCCACGGCACCCTGGCACGACTGATATACTGCTCAACGGCGGTTCTGGTCGCCCCGAGGGTGCTTAAGCAAACTATAAATGAGACTTCGTAGAAGAAAGAAAGATATGGTATTGATTAGTTTAATTTTAATTTTAAGTTCATGGTCTTTTGAGAACCTATCTCAAATTTTAATATTGGGGCCCTTTACACCCCGTAAGTGTTTGTGATTGTCCTTGTCTTTCATGTTTTAATGTTTATTGTGAAGATTGTGTTTTTAAATAAAATGTAAGGGCCCTTTACACCCTTACATATGACGATCCTGATGGAGATAATAATTTCTTTTAAAGAATGTGACGAGGGCTAATGACCTTAGCAGTCGATGCCCGTAAAAATTAAAAAAAGAAAAAGAAAGAAAGAAAGAACAGGCAATAAAAATACAACTCCCAATAATATTTAGAGTAATGACAATAATGGCAACATTAAAATAAAATAATAAACAGAGATTTGTACAAAACAGAATTTAATGTAATCGTCAGGATTTATTCACAGGTATATAAATAATAAAACCAGAATTCAGTCCCATCGACAAAATATATTAGCATGACCGCTAGTCTTAACACTTTTAACCACTAATCTTGTATTAACAGCAATAATACAATAAATAAGACAAGAATAAAGTTTTTTCACCGCAAATACTTTTGCTGTTCACCTAACCTAACAGTTAACGAATGAAATTTAGTACATTACCTCTTACACTTGTAGTCTTACAGCGACCCATTAATTCACCGACCCGTTTCTTGTTTTCGTGTAATGTAGTTACTGTTGGCGTCACCTTAATTACATCGTACCTGCACTCCAAATTCGCTCCTTCACTTTCCTCGCAGAATACTCTCGCGGACTGATTCGCAGAACTCACACCGCAGACTTCATCTCGCAGAACTGACTTTTAACTGGTCTTCCGCGGAGTATTAATACTCCTACTCACTTTACCTAACCGACCGGACCCAACTGGAAACGTGAGAATGATCGACCGAGCCTTTCCATTCCCATGCACTCCTTGCCTTGGTCCGGTAACTCTTCTCACAGAACAAACATTTGTTTATTGTGTGTAATTGGGCAGTGTTCAAAAGGACCATTGTTAAACGGACCTGTTATCTTTTTCTAAAAGGGGTTCGTTTAGCCCCTATCTGGATTCTCCCATTATTATATTTTCTACTAATTTCTTCTTAATCGGTAGGAATCCGTTAATCAGGTCCGTTATATCGGTCTTGTTACAATAAATTTACTCATTAGTTCAAATGAAACTAAAGGAAATACATTTCTCCAATACTTCAAAACGTTAAAATTTATTTCCATGAAAGAGAATGAAGACAGGATTTCTCAAAGATGTATTATATTCAAAATACTTTTTTCTAATCTAGACGATTTTGCGAGTAGTGCTTCTGATAAGATATTAATTTGGGTAAATATTATAATTATCTGAATGTGAAAATAGCAGGAGAAAAGATTATGGAGGTAGAAGAATTTTGTTATTTGGGAAGTAAAATTACTAAAGATGGACGAAGCAGGAGCGATATAAAATGCCGAATAGCACAAGCTAAACGAGCCTTCAGTAAGAAATATAATTTGTTTACATCAAAAATTAATTTAAATGTCAGGAAAAGATTTTTGAAAGTGTATGTTTGGAGTGTCGCTTTATATGGAAGTGAAACTTGGACGATCGGAGTATATGAGAAGAAAAGATTAGAAGCTTTTGAAATGCGGTGCTATAGGAGAATGTTAAAATTCAGATGGGTGGATAATGTGACAAACGAAGAGGTATTGCGGCAAATAGATGAAGAAAGAAGCGTTTGGAAAAATATAGTTAAAAGAAGAGACAGACTTATAGGCCACATACTAAGGCATCCTGGAATAGTCGCTTTAATATTGGAAGGACAGGTAGAAGGGAAAAATTGTGTAGGCAGGCCACGTTTGGAGTATGTAAAACAAATTGTTGGGGATGTAGGATGTAGAGGGTATACTGAAATGAAACGACTAGCACTAGATAGGGAATCTTGGAGAGCTGCATCAAACCAGTCAAATGACTGAAGACAAAAAAAAAAAATTATAATTATATTTTTATAATAGATACAGAAAATTAACGCATAAACAAGTCAACTTAATTTAAGACAATGCTCTCAAAATAGTTTTACGATAACCAACAGTATCTTAATATTTCGAAGACTAAGATGATGCAGTTTATAAACCGTTACAAAAGGCCTATAGTTAAATATGAGATTTTAATTGTTAACAACGTGTTGTTATTGATATAGAAAGGGTAATGTGCTTTGACGGATAGTTCATTGTCTTTGCGTGATCTAGTAGAGAATAAGTTATCTTCCATATCTTTTGCACTATGAATTTTTAAAACAGCTGCAGCACTACGATTCTGTTTATTGTTTATTATACCAACTTGAAAAATCTCTTGAAAAATTATTTAAGAGTACGTTATTTTTTAGGTTAGTAGAAAAATTATCGTTCAAAAGTGTGTATTAAATCTGTATGTAAGTTTTCTGAGATTTGGGGTGAAGCAGCTACCCTAGGGAGTTCTATATTATTATCGATAATCGATATTATTTCTACTACATTTCATATCGTTTTGTTCTTTATTGTTTTCATGTGGAAGTTCTTGCGTAGGACTTCATCCATGCCATTCACTGTATCTTTTTTACTCTCAGCAAGAATTACTATATCATTGGTAAATCGTAACATCTTTATCTTTTCACTTTGTACTGTTACTCCGGATCTAAATTGTTTTTTAACATCATTAACTGCTAGTTCTATGTAAAAATTAAAAACTAACGGGGTTAGGGAACATCCTTGTTGTCGGACTCCCTTTTTTATTACGGCTTCTTCCTTATGCTCTTCGATTATTATTATTATTGCAGTTAGGTTCCTGTAAATGTTAGCAATTGTTCTTTTACCTCTATACTTGAACCCTAAATTTTTAAAATGCATATCATTTTATTCCAGTCTACGTTACCAAATGCCTTTTCTAGGTCTATAAATGCCAAGTATGTCAGTTTGTTTTTCTTTAATCTTCCGTCTACTATTAATCTGAGTGCTAAAATTGCTTCCCTTAACCCTATACTTTTCCTGAAACCAAACTGGTCTTCTCCTAATACTTCTTCCACTCTCCTTTCAATTCTTCTGTACTGAATTCTAGTTAAGATTTTTTTAAAATAAAATCTTAACACTACTAATACTCTTTAAAAAAAAATTCTGCAATTGGGAGTCATTCGATGAGTCTATCTATCTTTCTGAAAATGAACTGTACCAATTTCCCTAGACGGTTATACTCGTTCATATCTTTAAATTCTCTTCAGCTCTCCTAATCAGTTAGCTACCTAATCCGTAATACAATCTTTGTGCACTTGCATCTTACACCAGCTATAAAGTTAGTTAACAAGAATTTAGCTCTGATTCTCACCGCATCTTTGGATGTTAAAGGGAATGTTTAAACTATTGTTATACAATTCAATCGACGTAACTTAAATTTTCCTTCTGTATCCGTACTTATAGAGAGCGTTCAACTTAAAAAAGTCTCATCACTTCGTTTAATCTGTATATAACAATTTAAATCAATTTAAATGAATTTGTTTATTTTTCATAATTCCTTTGATAATAGCGAAAATTATTTTCAGGTTTTTTTATGTTATTATATATTTACCAGTTTAAAAAAATAAATTCTGATATTCATTTCATATAATTTTTGTTTTACAAAAAGTAATTAATATAGCATTAAATTATATTCTTTGCGTTGAAGGGTGTTCAACTTAAAAGAGGCCCCATCACTTATTTTAGTCTATAAATAATAATTTTATCGACAAACACTAATATAATAATTTACATCTTAAAAGATTCTTCTATTTCGTTTCTCCACTTATTTTTGTTGATTATTTGATTTGCTTCACAGTTTCTTTGTTTGATTAGTTATTCTTTTTGTGACTGATTATAAAACTATTTTTTGGTGTTTTGTTTGTTCGTTATGTTCTAAACTTTATCAATGTTCTTTTGACTAATCTTTGTATGTACTTATTTATGTTTATTATATATTTATGTATACTGTACACATGCAGTTGATATACTCGTACATATGTCTGCATATACAAATACAGTTTGAGGGATTTGAAGGGAAATTCCTCTTTATAGATTCATTGTTTTGGTATTAAAATTTACTTTTAATTCCGGTAAATTTTAATCGATTGTAAATTAAAAATGCGGCAAACAAGAAATAAGTATTAAAGATTAAAAAACACGAATGGCCAAAAAAACATTGCACTTTAATATAGGATAATTATAGAGCGTACGGGTCACAATTTTGTATGTAGAAGTTATATATAGTATAATTCTTTTTTTTTTTCAATTTTCAAAAACATTTTATAAATTTATTTAAACACACACACACACACACACACACACACACATATATATATATATATATATATATATATATATATATATATATATATATATATAGACAGTTGAGTAAAAAAATTGTGTATTGTAGATACACAAAAAATTGTAGGTTTGTTACATTCCAAGGTAGGAATGTAACAAACGTATTGCTATTAAGACGTTTTTTATTTAAATAATATTTTTATAATTTATACATTTAATATGTAATATTATATATAAACCAAGAATATATATATTCTTAACAACTTCTATCAGATTTCCATATTTATTTCACATGACTTGGTGATACCACAATATAAAAAATCCTACAAAAAAAAGTCGTTTTGCTTCATTGAACAACTTCTTTTGACAAAACATGTACATAAAAATCAGGTTTTAAAGACTATGAAGGTTAAATAAGACAATATAATTAATTAAAACTATTTTTTTTTAGATTGAATGGATTCCAAAAAAATAAATAAAAATTGCGCTGAAAGTAAAAATAAAAAAATTTCTCCACTACGCCCTTAATACTATTCGTGAAACTTATTTTTTAAATTCGGCGTCAAATTTTCAAATACCTACGAATACCCGAGATAATAACGAAATTTATTTTAAATTTTGTACCGATTTCGAAGAAAGGTTTCTATGATTATATTGAGATTATAATGTAAAAATTATTTTTTTCAGTTTCATTATATTTTTTTTAATTTGTAAAACCCTATTTTATTCTATTTTTTACAGTTAATCATTAAAAAATCGTCATTAAAAAAAGCGTCAATTAAAAAAAAAGTTTTTATTTTACTTTTTATAGTTGTGTAACTTCGTCGAAGATCAAATATGGCCTCTGAATTAGAGGCCATATTTTTCTGATAAGACCTTTGATAAGATAAGTCAAGAGTTCTAAGGTTCAAATCCTAGTAAAGGCAGTTACTTTGATACGGATTTGAGCGTTAGATCATGGATACTGGTGTTTTTTGACGGTAGGATTTCAATTAACAACACATTTCAGGATTGGTCGATCTGTGACTGTACAAGACATTTCATTTACATTGATGAATATCATCCTCATTCATCCTCTGAAGTAATGCCTTACGGTAGTTCCGGAAACTAAACAAAAAAAGAGAGAGGATAGTTTTTTGCCCATTACTGTTTATGCATTATCTAATACAATTAAGCAATAAAACGGGTTCACCTCAAGCAATTATTATTTTTTTACAAAATCATGAAATTTGGATCTTCTGATCAAAAGTTATTTCCAAAGAAACGCGTGGATCTAATCGATAACTTCCTTTATTTTTGAAGTCTGTTAAAGAATAGTTGAATTGTTTACGAAATAAAATATAAATTTATAAGGAAGTATATTCTGTCCTTTATTTAATTCTTTAATTAAACCGCTAAAATGCTTATGAACTAATTTAGAAATTATGAAGATTTATTGGAGGGGCCATAATGTATATAATTATATATTAATTTGGTGCCGATACCTTCATTTACGTACGGAAATAAGTGTTAGCAATAAAATAAAATTTCTTGAACTTATATTTGTTTCTTATAGGGCGACGTTTTACGAGCTATAAATCGCTTACCAAGAAGCATGAAAAGTTGCAAAACAATTCCTTTAAGTCGGTAGTACATTAAAGAATACGCAAGATTCCACACTGCCGTCTAATCATGCCCTCTGATAACTCATTCCTGCACCCAAGACAAAAATGTCTTTGTTGTTTTGTCGAATAACAATAAGCCTATCTTCGTAGCCGAGGGTTGGAGGAGGAATCTAAGCTAACACCGACAACAAAACTAACTTTTATTAGGGAGGAAAAAATTATTTAAATTCTAGATAACTTGAGAAAGGATTTTATCTTAAATAAATGCGATTGGCTAACATAAAACGATAAACGAAATTGTTATCAACCAGAGTAAAAAGTTGAACTCCAGCTAACATCATCGGACAGAATCACTGAATTGACAAATGTTAAATAGTGATTATTTGAACTAGTGAAAACCATGGAATTGAGATAACTGTTGAAACTCAATTGAAAATGTTCAGCCTGGGGTTATTGCATAAAATATGATTACCTATTTTGATATATAAATTAAAATAAAAAAGAAAACTAAGGAAAATTATTATAAACAGTGGGACGAGATAGCTTAAAAAATGGTACAGATAGAACAAAAAATAAATTCTAAGAGTAATTAGTTAACTGTTACCTTATATCAAGGAAATTTCCTTTTTTAATTCCTTGACCAAGTAAAGGAAGTATTGTGATCGCGAAAAATTTCGATTTTCAGATTTCAACGGAAATATCCATTTTGACCATCCCTGAATCCATTTTGACTAGTTTCGGCGTGACGACTGTACGTACGTATGTATCTCGCGTAACTCAAAAATGATTAGCCGTAGGATGTTGAAATTTTGCATTTAGGATTGTACTAACATCTAGTTGTGCAACCTCCCCTTTTGATTGCAATAAATTGGACCATAACTGTCCAAAACTGTTTAAAATCCAAAATATTTGGATTTTTGACTTTTTCTTAACTGTAGTAATAAGCTCTCCTTGAGAGTTTTTCAACGATATTTTATAAGTGTTACTTATTTTCATTGGTTCCAGAGTTGTAGCTAAATAAAATTTTAATTAATGAAATATTTGGATCTTACAAGGGGAAGGCAGATCGGTTCGAACCAGACTTCATCTCCTTTTCTTAACTTTTTTTTATTATTTAAATATATTGATTTATCAATAATTATTAAACTCTAATTGTAAAAAAATATTTACAGTATACGAGTATAATAATTCAATAAAAAAAAATATCAGAAGTTATTAATGAAATAAACTTTTATTTAATTTTTATTTTAAAAAAATGTATAAATGTAATTTAATAAGTGTACAAGGAAGTCATGTGGTGTTCACATCAGATTTTTTTTAAATGATTTTACCTAACTTATAATAATATTTAGTAATAAAATCAAATTTCTTGAACTTTTATTTGTTTTTTGTTAGCTATTTTACATCAATTTTCTTAGAATTAAATTCTCTAAAAGTTTTAATTGTAAAATTTACCCATTTATTAGTTATTTAATAAAGTTTTTTATTAACAAATTTAAAAAACGTGTTTTTTGACAACAAATATTTCTTTTTTACGACGGATATTTATATATAAAAAAAAAACCTAGTGGAGATATGATTCTGAAACCTATTTTATTTCATTTTTCAGATCAAAAACCATAAGAAAACATCAATTTTACTCCTTAATTTGAGTTCCTAGAATTTCAGAATGGTTTTATTTCACTCTTTGTCAAGAAATCAGGGCGAAATCGTTTAGTAACGGAGCGTTTCGGAACCCATGTTTATATGAATGTTTTTCGTTATTTTCTCTAGTAGAATGAGCTCGCAAAGCGGTAGTAATACTACATGACACACTCTGTACAGTTTTATCAATAATATGTTTTAAAACATATTGTTTTTATTTCAAAAGTGCAAGTTCCACGTGAAAGAGCATCCTCAAAATAGGTAAAATTTAATGTTAGGTCAATTTAAAAAGACTTGTACTATTATTCCGGGTATCTGTCATTTACGTATTAATAAATTAATATTATTGCGGGAAAATGTCATTTATATATTAATTTTACACGTGTATCAGTTATATTATTCAATGCCTTAATTAATTATAATTGTAGAGATTCTTTTCCTATAAATAAAATTTATAAAATTTGTGCGTGAGCGAGCATATGCGCTATATGTGCGAGTATGGTGGAAAAGTGTTTTTTAACTTTTTTTTTTCATTGGCCCAATAAAATGGGACAATCGAGGGAGAGGGTCATCCATTATAATTTAAAAAATCTATTCAGTTTGGAGCATTCAGTAAAAATGTTATGGAAGGAAAACAAAGAAAAAATCCCTTCGGCACGCCAGAAGGTAGATTTTACTTTTAAGGAGATAAAAGATATTTCCACCTTAAGTTAAGAAAAACTTCAAATTTACTCGATACGACAATGGTTGCACGTGAAAAAGAGTTTCACATGTTTACCATAGGACAAGCCCCATCTTCTTACAATTCCAGCAGAATTTTGATTATCCCTTGCCGTAAGGGTTGGTCATATTAAAAATTGTTTCAGATAAAAATTTAGATAATGTTTAAAGGTCTAACGACCACTTTAAATCGATTCGTTACTGTGCCTATTAAGCGAACTATGATTATTTTGTCTTCAAAACCCAATTTTTTCCATCCCCTGAGTCAATGGTTGGTGATGTAAAAAAACTTTACTTTTATAAGTTTTAGGCCCTTATTCAAAGAATAGTAGGAACTTTAAACGAATTCTATATTTAACTTAATAAGAAAGTTATAGCTATGTTTTGTTTTTTCGAAGAAGCCCCCCCCCCCATTTTCCCCCCCATAGAGAGAGAGGGAGATTGAGAGAGAGATATTTTCTAAGCTCGATGCTTTCGAGAATCATGTTTCTATGCACTATACAAAGTATATTAATCCGATCAACCTAAGGATAGAATTAATAATACAAAATAAAATAGGATGACATCTACCTTATTCCATAATTCAAGCAAGAGTACTTTCGCATCATCCTTCGCTCTATATAATTTTTCAAATCATTCGTACCAAATTACACATTAAAATTGAAATTAAAAACCCTACATTATACATATGATCCAAAATTTAAAATTCTTAAAAAATACTTTTACAAACTAAAATCAAAATAGAAATAAAACTAAATATTTTTAAATTCAAAAATTAAAATTAAAAATTGCATATATATAAAAATATGAAGTCATTTACATGAAGTTATATATAAATTTGGCTAGCTAGTCGACATGGATTTCTATTTTGTTTTTATTATTGATTTTAATTTTTACTTCTAATTTTATTAAATGATTTCACTTTTACCTATATGCAATTTTTTGTTTTAATTTAAATTTCAAATTTTTGAATTTAAAAACTTTTAGTTTTATTCTATTTTGATTTTAATTTGTAAAGGATCTTTTAACACTTTAAATTTTGGATCTTATGTATAGTATAGTGTTTTTAACTTCAATTTTAATGTGTAATTTGGTACGAATGATTCGAAAAATTGTATAGAGCAACTGATGATCCGAGGGACTCGCGAAAGCGCTCTTGCTTGAATTATAGAATAAGGTACGTGTATTTAACATTATTATTTAACATTCACGGTCAACTTATTATAAAAGTTTGATTTTTATGTTTACAACTGTTTTCAAAAAAAGTTGTTCAATCATACGAAAGAACTTTTTTTATCTAGGATTTTTTATAACTTATTGTCGTTCATCATTTCATGTGAAAATAATATTAATAAATGTGGTAGATTTCAATGGCAGAATGACGTTACGTAATGACATTATTATATAAATAATATAAGCCTGTATTAATAATTAATGCTGTAAATTATTTACAGAAATTTTTTTCTATAAACTTATTTTTATCGTAAAAATAAAATTTTATTTAAATCTATTTGATAAAAGTAGTAATTTTAAGCTAAACATATAGAGCTGTAGATCTCTATAGATTTAGGCCTATTTTAAACTAAAGCTACAGGGCTGAAACTTAATAAAAAAAGATTTAAATAAAACACAAAAAAAATCTTTCTATACTAAAAATTTTGGCGTAAATTTAGAATTTTTCTCAAGTTTTTTTTTTTAAGGAAGCTCTAAACCTGACCTATTTTCATAGTAAAAATTTTAATTTATAATTTAATTTTTCCTTAAAATTGAAAATCTGGTGTTGGCACCACACGACATCCTTGTACACCTGTTAAATGACGTATACACATTTTTTAAATGAAGTATTCATAAAACTTTATTTCACCAATAACTTTTGATTTTTTCCATATTTTTTTATTATTGAATTATTATTTATTGTAATTTTTTTACAATCAGAGGTTAATAATTATGAAAAAATCAATATATTTAAATTTTAAAAAAGTTAAAAATATATATGTATATGAGATCGGATTCGAACCAATGTGTCCACGGTTTCGGATCTGACACGTTCTCACTTACACCACATAACTACTTGAGCGAAATGAAACAAAATTAATATATAAAGTAATATAAAATGCTGATACGGACACCACAAAAAATTCGATGCTATGTGGTGACCACCACAATGCAGTTGTATAACTGTCCACTTAATTAAAGAACTGGAAGATAGTATCTTATTTTCAAATGAAATAAGTTTAAATGAAGCGCAATAAAAATGTGTGTATGCAATTTAATAGGCGTACAAGAAAGTCATGTGGTGTCCACATCAGATTTTTTTTTTATTGTTATAAGAAAATATTTTGCAATTAAGTTATAAATATAACCGAGCAACAAAATGATTTTAAATCAGTTGATCGAGTAATTTTACAGTTATTGATAAACAAGTTATAAAAAATCTATTAAAAATAATTTAAAATTGTATTTAATTTTTTTTATTTATTTTAAACAACGCGAGAGAGAAAAAAATATATGCACATATATTCAAGAATTAATAAAACTGATAAAAAGTAAAATTTCTTAATGATAAATATCTAGGTCGGAAATAGATGTTTGTTTTCTACAAAACACGAATGAATGAAGGTCAACAAGTGGGCACGTCGGCGCCAACCAATGGCAAAACGCCAGTGGAAGGCGTATCATCGGTTAACCAATCAGGAAACGTGACTTAACTAAGCCGTTTGACCGCGGGGATTAGTGCCAAATATTTGTTTTGCCAAACATCAAACTTTACTTGCTCTTGTTAAATTATTGAATATGTTATAGTGTCCGTGACATTTTCATTTCAACTATATTATTTATATGTTTTTAAATCATAATTAATTTTGTTTAAACATTTCTTTTTTATTACCTTAATTATCTATGATAACATCATATAATAATGTTTGTTTATTGCGCGTAATTTTTGTTTGTTTGTACATGTTTTTTATTGCCCGTAAATAGTTTAAAAGTAAGAAAATCTTTAAAAAATATATTAGTAGGTCATCCCATCAGTGCATCCTAATAAAATATTAACTGCATAGTTTTCTCTCACTCTCATTAAACACTTCTTTTACAGTCATCGGATTTAACTCTCAGCGTATCTAATTTAGGCTTTACTATGTCATGTAGCGGACTCATCTTTTGTTGATTTACGATCATCCCCAACTTCGGTCCAATGAAGATTAAAGATTTAGTTGTCTACTTCTTCTACTCTTCTCCAAACGCCTTGCTTCTTTCCGTATCTCAGTTACGAAATCATTGAAACTACAATATACGTTTTTAGTTGGAATTAAAATTTGTCTAACCAACCAATCTAGCGACATTTTGTTTAATTTTACCTAAAGGTTTCTTTGTATATCAAATCATACGAAGAATATACGTTATGGATTTTCGGAGATCCTCCATATTGTGGGAAATCAGATGCCTTAAATCTTAAAACTGTAAAAATTTGTAATATGACGCTTAAATATGTAAAAATAAACTCTTATTCTAATAATAGTTAACTTTTTTGCCTTCAGTCATTTGACTGGTTTGATGCAGCTCCGAAATTTCCTATCTAGTGCCAATCGTTTCATTTCGATATACTCCTTACATCCTATATCCCTAACAATTTAGCACGATTTTTCCCGTTTGTATGTCCCTTTAATATTAAAGCGACTATTCCAGGATGCCTTAGTATGTGGCCTATAAGTCTGTCTCTTCTTTTAACTATATTTTTCCAAATTCTTCTTTCTTCATCAGTTTGTCGCAACACCTCTTCATTTGTCACTTTATCCACCCATCTGATTTTTAACATTCTCCTATAGCACCGCATTTCAAAAGCTTCTAATCTTTTCTTCTCAGATACTCCGATCGTCCAAGTTTCACTTCCATATAAAGCTACGCTCCAAACATATACTTTCAAAAATTTTTTCTTAACGTTTAAATTATTTTTTGATGTAAGAAAATTATATTTTTGACTGAAAGCTCGTTTTGCCTATGCTAGTCGGCATTTTATATCACTCTTGCTTCGTCCATCTTTAGTAATTCTACTTCTAAATAACAAAATTCTTCTACCTCCGTTATCCTTTCTCTTCCTATTTTTATATTCAGTGGTCCATCTATATTATTTCTACTACATTTCATTACTTTCGTTTTGTTCTTTATTATTTTCATGCGGTAGTTCTTGCGTAGGACTTCATCCACGCTATGTATTGTTTCTTGTAAATCCTTTTTACTCTCGGCTAGAATTACTATATCATTGGTAAATCGTAGCATCTTTATCTTTTCACCTTGCACTGTTACTCCGGATCTAAATTGTTTTTTAACATCATTAACTGCTAGTTCTATGTAAAAATTAAAAACTAACGGGGTTAGGGAACATCCTTGTTGTCGGACTCCCTTTTTTATTACGGCTTCTTCCTTATGCTCTTTGATTATTATTATTATTATTATTATTGTAGTTAGGTTCCTGTAATTGTTAGCAATTGTTCTTTTACCTCTGTATTTGAACCCTAAATATTTTAAAATGCTGAACATTTTATTCCAGTCTACGTTACCAAATGCCTTTTCTAGGTTTATAAATGCCAAGTATGTCGGTTTGTTTTTCTTTAATCTTCCTCCTACTATTAATCTGAGTGCTAAAATTGCTTCCCTTGACCCTATACTTTACCTGAAACCAAACTGGTCTTCTCCTAATACTTCTTCCACTCTCCTCTTAATTCTTCTGTACAGAATTCTTGTTAAATTTTTGTTAATAAAATCTTAACACTACTAGTACTCTTTAAAAAAAATTCTGCAATTGGGAGTCATTCGTTGAGTCTATCTTTCTGAAAATGAACTGTACCAATTTCCCTAGACGGTTATACTCGTTCATATCTTTAAATTCTCTTCAGCTCTCCTAACCAGTTAGCTACCTAATTCGTAATACAATCTTTGTGCGCTTGCATCTTACACCAGCTATAACGTTAGTTAACAAGAATTTAGCTCCGATACTCACCGCATCTTTGGATGTTAAAAGGAATGTTTAAACTATTGTTATACAATTCAATCGACATATCTTAAATTTTCTTTCTGTATCCGTACTTATAGAGAGCGTTCAACTTAAAAAACGTCCCATCACTTCGTTTAATCTGTATATAACAGTTTAAATCAATTTAAAAGAATTTGTTTATTTTTCATAATTCTTTGATAATAGCGAAAATTATTTTCAGTGTTTTTTTTTTATGTTATTATATATTTACCAGTTTAAAAAAATAAATTCTGATATTCATTTCATATAATTTTTGTTTTACAAAAGTAATTAATATAGCATAAATTACATTCTTTGCGTTGAAGGGTGTTCAACTTAAAAGAGGCCCCATCAGTTAGTTTAGTCTATAAATAATAATTTTATTGACAAAAACTAATATAATAATTTACAGAAGGTGTTGAAAATGTTGTCCATCCACTCCTATGCATTTGTAAGCACGTTTGACCATGTTCCTGTCTACTTTTTTTTAGCTATACTCTTCTATTTTCTGGATGGAATTGGTAATATTATCTTCAATTCCTGCCGGGTGTGTAGATTGCTCCTATAAACAATTTCTTTTAAATAATCCCACAGAAAGAAGTCTGGACTAATCAGATCTGGGGATCTTGGTGACAACAATCGTTTAGAAATAAATACTGTGGGATTTCCATAGTAGAACGAACTGGATGGCAAGTGTTGTTGTCCTGTTGCAACCAGCAGTCACTCTCATCCTCTTGCAGTAAGGTTAAGAACTGTTGGTTAATTTCTTGGTAGACGGCAGCATCCACAGGTGTTTTTAAAAAATAAGGGCCCTATTTTTCATTGCCTTGAAACCATACACCGTACGCCTTTTTTTGTGGATGTAGGAGAAATTATAAAAAAATTTTGCGGGTTTTCAGTACAGTAACTCAGTAGTTCTAACTATAAACTTACCATCCAGGTGAAACCACGCTTCATCTGTGAAAAAAATTCATCTAAAATGCCAACGTTACCTCTAACCAAGTTTTTGAAATATCGACAGTAATGAACCCTTTTGTCACAGACAGCATTAGTTAATTCATGGAAAACCTGCATTTGAAACGGATAATACTTCAGCATTTTCCTTACCGCATGAAAGAACATTTCATCAAGCTGTACTTGATGAAATGTTCTTTTTTCGGCTTAGTCTCCGCAAAAATTTACGTGAAGATTTTGTAACTGCCGCTTTCTTGTACGACCTGCGTCGTTGAAAATTACTTGTGTCGGGAACTTTCTCATCTAACAACGAACCTGTTACACAAGGTAACTTCTTTCTTTATCCTTGTCATTAATTCTTAAGCTTAATGTCAATAGCCATCTCCCGTTTTATGAAAGAGATACAAAAATCTTTGTATGGAACTGTGCGCTTCACAGTTCCAGCGGCGTGGTGTTTGGCTATTATGTGCATGCGCACATAGGAAGCTGCACGCGAGGCTGCGAGGGACAGAGAGAGAGCACTGTCGCTCCCGGAGTGCCGACCCTGCCGTACTAGTGGAAGGTACTTTTTTTTTACTCCGCGTGTGTATAGAACGTTTCTTGTTCGTTCTCTTTTCTAGTTTAGTCGGCGGAAGGAATATGAAAGCGGTTTAGTTGTTTTTTCAGTAGCGATCAGAAGATGGCGGAAAGCAAGGGCTCTTTGATCGGAATCTTTGAAATCGGAAAAACATGAAAAATTTGTTACTTTTCTACTGCAACAGAACAAAGAAACTAAACTAAGCTTAACAGTAAAGACCGGCCAGAAAATATTGTGGAACAATTTATACAGTGAAAGACATAACTATCAAGGATAATTACGTACTAGAATAATTATCAAGTACATCGTACAGAATCTTCATTTCAAAGCTTAAAAGTAAATTTTTATGGAATGGAATGCAAAGTTGGCAGGAGTCTATTACTCCCTACTTTATCGCAGAACCTGGACAGAGTCCCTTGCTGCTGGATCATTCTAATCGGGCTTGTTTTTTTTTAAAAGGTTATTTTTTAATCTCGGATCTAATTTTTCAAGTTTTGTCTATTATTATTTTAGTGAATTTAAGACGGATTTAATCGCATTCCAATCCGTTGTTAAACCAGCGTTATCGAACCCATTTCATGGGCCGACCGCGGAAGGCTAGGCTTATAAAGCCTGTCCTCCCGACGTAATTCCCCTTCAGACCGTCCACTGAAGTCCTTTCGGTGCTAACTCTTTAATAGGCTAGCAGGAATACGCCACAACGGGACACTAGCTATAAGGAGGGAGCAATGCGTCCCCTTTTCCGGAGGAGTCGCTATTGCTGGGTTATTTTGTCTTACTGTAAGTTTTGAAATAGGAGAGGTTGTGTAGAAGTTCTTCATCCGCTTCTGGTATGGCTGCCCTTCAGGACGCATCTCTGCTGGGCTCTGTTCCGGACTCCAGTCCGTGATGTTGAGGCGAGTGGTTGGTCTTCCTTCTTCTTCTCCCTCTTCTTCTTCCGAAGACCTCTTCGTTCTTCTTTGGCCTGCACTCTCCAAGAATTGGTAGAAACCGAAGTTACATACCATTAACCTTGTAATAAATTTTTACCACCTGCTCTTTTACGATAATATAGAGTGAAAAATGTATCCCTTAATTGATAATTGAACATTTAATGAAGTATTGTTGTTCATACACAAAAACGGATTACTTTTTGAATAATCAAATATATATATATATATATATATATATAGACAGAAATAAATATCGCTTATAAAACAACAGCCAATTTAAGTTAGAAAATACGATTTTTCCAAAAGGTAGAATTGGAAGACTAATATTTTCCAAGAAATAACCCCTTAAACCATCGGTTTATATACTGGACGCGAAATTTTTCAGCGTTTAATTTATAAACAGTGAATGATACACAATTTTTCAGAACAATACCATAAAAGAAAAGCAATTTTTCATGTGGATACGGTTTACGAAAGAGAAACTATACCAGTCAACAATAGAAAAGAGAAACCAAATACGTATTATAAATTCTAGTGTAGTTATACATAAAATGAGCATGGTAAGGTTTAGAACTAGCAGTTACAAAACACGTACTTGGTAATAAAAACGAAAGAGTATTATCACGTATAGTGATGATGTCATTACGTTATTGATATGCATTTATTGTATTGCCATACTCAACAATGCAATGTTAAAGTTGCCAGACCATATTACACGTATCAACAACAAAACTATGTCAAAAATACTCGATTGATGCCTAACAGAATGAGGGAAATCAAATAGCAAAACTGCTTGCGTTCCAGATATCATAGAACAATTTTGAAGACAAACTACAGGTGTTTAACTTAAAAGAGGACCGACCCATCACTCAGTAGTTTATACTAAATTAATTTTTCTTTTAAATGCATTTGTGTGAGACGGATAAAATAATGTGGAAGAAACTTTTTAACTTACTTCTGAATAACATTTTTCTGTGGTCTTTTTTTCAAATCTCTCCCTGAAGTTGTTTGAAGTTGTTTTGGCGACACGTCTACCAACACAACATGAGATTTGATAGATGTTGGTACGACTGGAGCTGGAGTGGGAAGAACTTAAAATTTGAGTATTGCCAATCTGTTTCGAGCGTTGGCTTTTGAACAATGTTGCGTAATTGTTTGTGAAAATGCGGTTAACTATTAAAGAACATGTATTCGTGATGGAAACTTACTCAGAGACGAAATCTCATGTTGTGTTGGTAGTCGTGTCGCCAAAACAACTTCAAACAACTTCAGGGAGAGATTTGAAAAAAAGACCACAGAAAAATGTTATTCAGAAGTAAGTTAAAAAGTTTCTTCCACATTATTTTATCCGTCTCACACAAATGCATTTAAAAGAAAAATTAATTTAGTATAAACTACTGAGTGATGGGTCGGTCCTCTTTTAAGTTAAACACCTGTAGTTTGTCTTCAAAATTGTTCTATGATATCTGGAACGCAAGCAGTTTTGCTATTTGATTTCCCTCATTCTGTTAGGCATCAATCGAGTATTTTTGACATAGTTTTGTTGTTGATACGTGTAATATGGTCTGGCAACTTTAACATTGCATTGTTGAGTATGGCAATACAATAAATGCATATCAATAACGTAATGACATCATCACTATACGTGATAATACTCTTTCGTTTTTATTACCAAGTACGTGTTTTGTAACTGCTAGTTCTAAACCTTACCATGCTCATTTTATGTATAACTACACTAGAATTTATAATACGTATTTGGTTTCTCTTTTCTATTGTTGACTGGTATAGTTTCTCTTTCGTAAACCGTATCCACATGAAAAATTGCTTTTCTTTTATGGTATTGTTCTGAAAAATTGTGTATCATTCACTGTTTATAAATTAAACGCTGAAAAATTTCGCGTCCAGTATATAAACCGATGGTTTAAGGGGTTATTTCTTGGA
This sequence comes from Lycorma delicatula, assembly GCF_047948215.1. Lineage (NCBI taxonomy): Eukaryota > Metazoa > Arthropoda > Insecta > Hemiptera > Fulgoridae > Lycorma > Lycorma delicatula. The sequence goes on from NC_134456.1 coordinate 238,290,088, forward strand.
AAATATTAGTCTTCCAATTCTACCTTTTGGAAAAATCGTATTTTCTAACTTAAATTGGCTGTTGTTTTATAAGCGATATTTATTTCTGTCTATATATATATATATATATATATATATTTGATTATTCAAAAAGTAATCCGTTTTTGTGTATGAACAACAATACTTCATTAAATGTTCAATTATCAATTAAGGGATACATTTTTCACTCTATATTATCGTAAAAGAGCAGGTGGTAAAAATTTATTACAAGGTTAATGGTATGTAACTTCGGTTTCTACCAATTCTTGGAGAGTGCAGGCCAAAGAAGAACGAAGAGGTCTTCGGAAGAAGAAGAGGGAGAAGAAGAAGGAAGACCAACCACTCGCCTCAACATCACGGACTGGAGTCCGGAACAGAGCCCAGCAGAGATGCGTCCTGAAGGGCAGCCATACCAGAAGCGGATGAAGAACTTCTACACAACCTCTCCTATTTCAAAACTTACAGTAAGACAAAATAACCCAGCAATAGCGACTCCTCCGGAAAAGGGGACGCATTGCTCCCTCCTTATAGCTAGTGTCCCGTTGTGGCGTATTCCTGCTAGCCTATTAAAGAGTTAGCACCGAAAGGACTTCAGTGGACGGTCTGAAGGGGAATTACGTCGGGAGGACAGGCTTTATAAGCCTAGCCTTCCGCGGTCGGCCCATGAAATGGGTTCGATAACGCTGGTTTAACAACGGATTGGAATGCGATTAAATCCGTCTTAAATTCACTAAAATAATAATAGACAAAACTTGAAAAATTAGATCCGAGATTAAAAAATAACCTTTTAAAAAAAAACAAGCCCGATTAGAATGATCCAGCAGCAAGGGACTCTGTCCAGGTTCTGCGATAAAGTAGGGAGTAATAGACTCCTGCCAACTTTGCATTCCATTCCATAAAAATTTACTTTTAAGCTTTGAAATGAAGATTCTGTACGATGTACTTGATAATTATTCTAGTACGTAATTATCCTTGATAGTTATGTCTTTCACTGTATAAATTGTTCCACAATATTTTCTGGCCGGTCTTTACTGTTAAGCTTAGTTTAGTTTCTTTGTTCTGTTGCAGTAGAAAAGTAACAAATTTTTCATGTTTTTCCGATTTCAAAGATTCCGATCAAAGAGCCCTTGCTTTCCGCCATCTTCTGATCGCTACTGAAAAAACAACTAAACCGCTTTCATATTCCTTCCGCCGACTAAACTAGAAAAGAGAACGAACAAGAAACGTTCTATACACACGCGGAGTAAAAAAAAAGTACCTTCCACTAGTACGGCAGGGTCGGCACTCCGGGAGCGACAGTGCTCTCTCTCTGTCCCTCGCAGCCTCGCGTGCAGCTTCCTATGTGCGCATGCACATAATAGCCAAACACCACGCCGCTGGAACTGTGAAGCGCACAGTTCCATACAAAGATTTTTGTATCTCTTTCATAAAACGGGAGATGGCTATTGACATTAAGCTTAAGAATTAATGACAAGGATAAAGAAAGAATTAAAGAAAAAAGGACTCATTATATTAAATATTATCGATATTATCGAGGGGAAATAGGAGGATCTGCAGTTCCGCAGTGATTATACGCAAGCCACCACTGCGCCTTGCTTTATAATATTCTATACGAAATTGCCCAATTACATCATTTTTACTTATATATTACTGGGTTTAAGTTGCTAATTATTCTTTTTAACATACAGGCATTACTTTTTTTCAACATATTCGATACGACTGATTCAAGAATAACCTCCTAAAAATGGTGCCACATCCTTAACGGGAAATTTTAACATTCCTTTACCGATTACTTTGATCTTTCATCCGATTGTACCTGACTGTCTTTTTGATATAACTACCTCTTTGTTGCTTCCAGCTGGAAATTTATTTACTATTTATGCATAAATTGTTCAGTTTCACCCACTCTCCAGTTGATTGTGCTTTTAATAAGAATTTATAAACAAACATAACCTCTTCATTATGGTTGGTTTCTATGAGGTGAAAGCTTTTTCCTTTACCTCTACTTCCAGTATACAGTCCATAGCAATAAAATTATTTTTGCATTACCACGGCGGCTTCTTGTATTACGTTCACGCCTGCGTCATAGCTCAGAAACGGAATTAAAGTCCTAACAAATTATTATACGAATATATTCTCATGTACGTTAAAACAATCGATAAAGAAGGTTTTTTAAATTTTTATTTAGCCCTTTTAATGAAGATTGACAGCTGCAGAACAAATAAAAATGATCGTCACTAGTAAAATTTGATCCCTCTATTTTTTTTGGATGTGTGCTAATCTCATAAAGAAAAACAAAAATAAATAAATAATAACGCCTGAATGATGTAAAGGAAAATACATTAAATATAAAAATATTACTGCAAAAATTTGCATTTCAGATGCCGCTGTTTGAAAATTATTTTAAGCAAATACTAACTGAATGATGAATTGCCTTTTTCTTTCTGACCATGATAATTTTAATTCTTAAGAGTCACTTTCTGCGGCGCAAATACTACCAAAAGAATTTCACCTTATTTTCTTGGCGACTTGTGTACATTTTATGTACAAATTTAACTTTCTTAAAAATCTGATGTGGACACCACAGGACTTCCTTGTAGCCTATTGAATTACATACACTCATTTTTTTAAAATGAAAATACTTAAAATTTTATTTCATTAATTACTTCTGATTCTTTTTCTTTTTTTTTCTATTGAATTATTATTATTTATCGTAAAATATTTACAATCAGAGATTAATGATTATTAACAAATCAATATTTCCTGTTAACCAATTAATCCCTATAAGATCCAAATATATCATTAATTAACATTTTATTTGACTATTACTTTGGAACCAATGAAAATAAGTACCACTTAAGATATATAGTTGAAAATTTCTCAATGGGGGCGTATTACTGCACTTAGAAAAAGTCCAAAATACAAAAAATTTTGATTTTGGGCTTTTTTGTACACTTTTGGTCCAATCGATTGCAATCATAAAGGCAGATGCACTGTACAACTAGATGTTACAACAGTTCTAAATCCAAAATTTTAACATTTTACAGCTAATCGTTTTTCAGTTATGCGAGATACATACATACGTACGTACGTACAGACGTCATGCTGAAACTAGTCAAAATTGATTCAGGTATGGTGAATGGATATTCCGTTGAAATCTGGAAACCGAAATTTTTTGCGATCACAATACTTCCTTTCCTTTGTACAAGGAAGTAAAAAATGAAAAGGACTAATTCTTCATCCAGTTTCATTTATATCTAACTTATTAATAGTTTGATTTCCCAGAATATTTTTGTAAAGAGTGTATCACGAAGTTTTCCCGGAACTTTCATAACCTATTCTACTCGTGAAAATAATGGAAAATGTTCGTATGAACATATATCCTAAAATTCTTCGTTTGCTAGTGAAAGATTTCGCTCGGATTTCAACTACCTCGGTGAAACGAGGTCGAACTGAAATTTTTAGGACGTTAATTAAGAGGCAGCAGCAGAATTAGTTATTTTTTATGATTTTTGACCTGAAAATCGAATAAAATTGGTCCCAGAACCGTATCCGCAGATTTTTTGGTGAAAACCCTGTTTTTTTATGTTTGACGTACAATAACTTTGTTAAATGGATAATAAATACGTTAAACTTTTAAACAAAATTTGTAGAGAATTTAATTCTGAACAAACTGATGTAAGATAAGTTAAATAAAACAAAGAAAAGTTAGAAAAATTCGAAGTTTATTTAGAAAAAATACAGTAGGCTAAAGTGCATTATATGAACCAATTATATTAAAAAACGAGCCCGCCATTTTCAACACATTTATTGGCGCGCTTCTCTGCTGATTTTTGTTTCTCTTTTTAGTTCTTCGGGCTATCCTTAAGTTGTTCAGCCGCATCCAAAATGCGGACAGTTAATTCCTCAAGAGAATGTATTTTTTCACGAAGTTCTTCTGCATATTGCAAATTTGGCAAAATTTTCACGTAAAAGTAGTTAATGATTTTCTATTTCCAATTAACTGGAACATAATTAACTTTTATTTTTCTTAGCAATATTTTTCGCGTAATTTATAATTAACCATATATTTATTTTACACTCTGGTAAGTATACATTTATACTTAATTACACCTACCCATGTACTCTTTTTTATGATGAAAAATACGTTTTTTTAATGTATGGAAAATACTAAACTTACCCGGGATTCGAACCCAGAACCTTCTGGATGAAATGTAAAGATATTCTTAACGACCTCAATGTTATATTTTAACTTCGAAAATGTTTCAGCGTAAAAAAAAAATAATTTAACAGCCTTAAAGAATATTAACCAAATTGTAAATGTTTTTAAAAGTAACATAACTTTACGAGAAAAAATACAACAATATCAAGTGATTAAACGAAACAAAATAAATAATCTATAAATATCTATTTTGAGATTAAAAGGAAATAAATTATTTTAGTGTCACGTATTGCTTTCTGATTGTGCAAAAAATAAAGAAAATTGCGTAGATATTAGCAGGTTTATCGCACTGACCTTTAATTATTTATAAATACTAACAGGGAGAAAAAAAATGTTCTTATAAAAATATTAGAATAGCATTATTTAAACAATGAAACCTTTCCTCTGCTGGGGAGATAAAGGAGGCACTATTATTCACATTGACGTACGTCGAATAATGATAAAAAAATTAAAAAATATATTACGAGTAATAAATGAAATCGTTTAGTTTAATTAAAAAACAGATTTTTTTTGTTTTCCGTAGGGAGAGGAGGATAAGCTCTGCCTGCCGGCCTCAGACCCACTCTGACGGCAGTGCGGGGCTTTCACTCGCTAAAAACGTTCCCCCTGTTATCATGCAGGAGCCGGATCTAACCTCTCCTCATTGGCCTTCTCACCTATCATTGTTGCGATCGTAGTGAGACACATTTCCATTTGCCGCTATCGCTGAGCATCACTCGATTATATTGCTGGCCCCTCTCCACACCCTGTTTCTCGAGCGCTATCGTAAGTGGCGCCATCTGGGACAAAAGAACACCACATGCTCTGCTGTATCCAGCCAACCGCAATAATGACAGTGACTTGTAATGTTTCGGCACATCCTGTACATATATTCCCGGAAATACCCATGTCCAGACAAGAACTGGGTGAATTCGTAGCCTGTGTTACCGTTCTTTCGCTCCATCCAGTTTTTTGTAAAAAAAAAAAAAAAACTGATTTAAGAATACAATTATATCACCAACAACATTTTTAACGTTATTATGAATCAAATAAATATAGCCAACCGGGGCCAGTCTAGTTAACTCGTCGCAGATCACTTGTTTGACAGCTGATTTTCGTAGTCGAAGGTTTAGAGGTTCAAAACCTACTAAACGTTAGTTCTGACGGATTTGAATGCTTGACATTGAATACCGGTGTACTTTGGTGATTGGGGTTCAATTAACCACACATCTCAGGAACGGTCAGCCTGAACCTATACAAGACTACATCTCATTTCTATCTCATATAAAAGCCGACAACACAGTTGTAGGACTTTCCCGTCACGCGGAATGTTTCTGATGTACAGCTTAAACACACATACACATCAAACTTAATTTAAAATATTTATAATTTCATTTAAATATAATATTTGTTGTACAGCTGTACGTCAGTGCTACACTAGTGCTCCTTGTGGTGACAGCAGGTACTATTGACGCAGTATACGTACTTAGTCACTAGTTTAGAGCATTTTTTGGGGTGGGGGTGCGATTTTAAAAAAATTAATTTTTGAAAATATTATTTTTTAATTTTTAACAAATGTACCCAAAAAAAAGATCTTAAATTAGGCAAAATCTCAAAATACTGAGAGTAACCTTGCTCTACAGCCTCACTCCCTTGATGTTTTAAGTTAAAAATTTAATGGGATCAGTGCCCCATATATAGAAGTAATTTGACAAAATTTGGTTAAGATCAGTCCAATACTTCTGGAGATATAAGGTGTGAGACACACGTACATACAAACATCCGGAGAATTTCATCCGGTTTTTTTGGGTTCCTTAGGTGTCAAAACGACAAACGACAAGATCCGGTGAAAACCCCGTATGCCTAAATCGGATAGATTATAATACTTCCCCTTCTACAGTTACAGCTCTGCTATAGCGCTAATAGCATTCTCAGCTTATTGGGCCCATGGGGGGGGGGGGATTGCTTTTATTCACTAGTTGAACAGATTGCAACGTACACATTAGGAATAAATATGGTAAGACTGAGAACATACTTATATCAATATATTTTAATCAATCGATTTTTTCTACATCTTTCTAGAAATATAAATAACAGTGAGAGATTTATGTTATGGTACTGATGATTTTATAAATAAATAAATATCCTTTAGTGTAAATAGACATTTATTTTTATACATTTTAGAAAACTGATTTGAATTTATATTACAGTTATTGGCAAGAAACCAATTTTATTTTTTACTGTACACAAAGTTGTTAAGCAATTTAATGCGTAAACACCGGATATTTGTAATAAAATTTGTTATTTCTTTAGTTCTTAGAATAATGGTAAAAATATTCCATAAGGTATTTTTGGTCATTTGTTTGGCATACTATTAGAATAGCATTTTATCTTAAATAATTATTAGTTAGAACTCTTATATATACCCTTTTTATAAACTTCATGAAATATCTGTTTGGTACTTCCAGGGAATTCTTTAAATATTTTCCGACAAGGAAAAGTGAAATTTTCAGGAGCAGTCCCCAATAAACACCGTAATTACATTTTCTGAAAGATGAAAAATTAAATAATAATAAATATCTAGTATGTTTTCCAACTAACCTGATTTATTTACATATATTCATAACAACAATAAAAAAAAGTCGTAGGTGGTCTAATGTTATTTTGCTTTCCAGATAAAGAAAAAGATAATAATGTATTGAATTCTAATAATCAGATTTATATGTTTCTTTTTACCGGTTTAACAGTTATTTATCATTCTGAAAAGTATTTAAATGAATCAAAACTAGTGAAATTTCATGAAATCCTTTTAAAATAAAAGAAAAAAATACCATCATGTATTATATTTTTTCTAAAAAAAAGAAAAAAATTCTAAAATTGAGAATTTTTAAATAATATTGCAAATTGAATTTAAAAAATCCTTTTCGGCACACCGGAAGGCGGAGGTAGATTTCACCGGTGCTAAGTAGGGGATAAAAAATAGTTCCACTTTAAAGTTAAGAAAAACGTTAAATTTATTCAATACGACAATGATTGCACGTGAAAAATGGTTCACATGTTTAGCATACGATAAGCCCCATCTTCTTACAATTCCAGCAAAATTTTGGTCATCCCTTGTCATAAGGGTTGGTCATATAAAAATTGTTTCAGACAAAAGTTTTAGGTAATTTTTATAGGGCTAACGACCATTTTAAACCGATTCGATACTGTACCTATTAAGGGAGGGATGATTTTTTTTTTGTCTTCGAAACCCCATTTTTCCACCCTCTGGGCCAATGGTGAAATAAAAAACCTTTACTTAGGTAAGTTGTAGACCATTATCCAAAGAATAGTAGGAACATTAAACGAATTCGATATTTTACTTAATAAGAAAGTTATAGCGATATTTTTTTTTTCGAAAAAAGCCCTCCCATTTTCACTTCCATGGTCCGATTTTGGCCGTTAATGAATTCGACCGAGATTTTGGGACGAGTTATTTTTAAGGAACAATTTGAAAGTGATTGGCAGAAAATTACGGCAGTTATCGTGTCCTCAAGAAAGTGAAATAAGAGTATATATATATATATAATTGTATATATAAACTTTTGAGCTGACGGTAGTTTTGGTATATCTGGGGGATATGAAACGCGAAGATATGTCGAAATTTTCCCGGAAGTTGAATTATGGTAAGATAAAGGTCTACGATTTGTTGATGTTATAATAATTCTAGCTGAGAATAAAAAAAAAAAGATTTAGAAGAAACAATGAATGGCACGAATGAAATCCTACGCAAGAACTACCGCATGAAAATAAACATGAACAAAACGAAAGTAATGAAATGTAGTAGAAATAATGTAGATGGACCACTGAATGTAAAAATAGGAAGAGAAAGGATTACAGAGGTAGAATTTTGTTATTTGGGAAGTAGAATTACTAATGGTGGACTAAGCAGGAGGTATATAAAATGCCGAATAGTACAAGCAAAACGGCCTTTCAGTCAGAAATGTAATTTTCTTACATAAAAAATTTATTTAAAATCAGGAAAGCATTTTTGAAAGTATATGTTTGGAGCGTAGCTTTATATGGGAGAGAAACTTGGACGATCGGAGGATCTCAGAAGAAAATATTAGAATCTTTTGAAATACAGTGCGGTAGAAGAATGTTAAAAATCAGATGGATGGATAAAGCGACAAATGAAAAGGTGTTGCGGCAAATTTATAAAGAAAGAAGCGTTTGGAAAAATATAGCTAAAAGAAGAACAGACTTATAGGCCACATCCTTAGGCAACGTGAAATTGTCGCTTAGATATTGAAGGAACAGATAGATAGGAAAAATTGTACAAGCAGGCAATGTCTGGAATATGTAAAACGAATTTTTTGGAATGTAGGATGTAGAGTTACACCGAAATGAAACGACTGGCACTAGATAAGGAATCTTAGAGAGCTACATCAAATCAGTCAAATGACTGAAGACAAAATAAACTAATGTATATTTCATAACGTAACTATTTACTTTTTTAATAACTTATAACGTTAAAATTATTTAAATTTAAACATAAATGGATTAAAAAAAAATATTTATATAAAAAATAGCTTAAACCCTTACTTTCAGTTAATTTTTTTATTGTTGCAGATACTAATGTGGTAATTTCCAGACGATAAAAAATGTATCCTTATGCAAGAGGTAGCTTGAATGATAATAAAATGTAATTTTATAGATTTTCAACATTTCTTGAGTCATAATTACGAGTGTTAAAAATTTAACAAAAGAAATTTGTTTCACAATGGAACGTCGATTATCCGCCTTAGCTGAATCTGGATGTTCAAATCCGGAAACTGAAAAATTACAAAAGGTTTACCATACGCACTGAATATAACAGTCAATTGTTTATACTTAATAAAGAAAAAAAAATGTATTTTAGTAAAATAAAAAAAATAAAAATAATTAATAAAATTAAAACCACAGTAATGCGTTAGAAAAAAAAACTGACAACACAATTGTATGACTTTCCCGTCTCGCGGCTTTTTTCTGATACACGGCTTACACACACCCAACTTAATTTATAATTTTATTTACGGTAAACATAACATTTTTTATACAGCTGTACATCAATGCTAAACTAGCGCTCCTTGTGGTGACAGGAGGTACTATTAACCCAGTATACCCACTTAACCACTAGTTAGAGAATTTTTTGGGGTGGAGATGCGATTTAAAAAAAAAATATTTTTTGAAAATATTATTACTTTTTTAACAAATGGGCCCAAAAAAGTAAGACGTTAATTACACGAAATCTCGAGATACTGAGGGTGACCTTCCTCTACAGCTTCACCTCCTTGACCTTTAAGTTGATAATTTAATGTCATCAATGTCCCACAAACAGAAGTAAATCTGTCCAAGTTTGGTCAAAATCGGTCTCGTACTTCTGGAGTTATAAGGTGATTTAGAGTGCGACACTGAACACACACATAGATATGAACATCCGGAAAATTTCCAGGCGGGATTTTTAGATTCCTTAGTTGTCAAAACGTAAAGATCCGGTGAAAACCGCATATGCCCAAATTGGACCGATTACAATACTTTCCCTTCTACAGTTATAGCTCTGCTATAGCGCCAGACGGAAAAGTAAAATCCAGTGAGTAAATGTTTGCTTATAAAAGAATCAGAATTTACAAATATTATCTGAAGAAATTAAAATTTACTATCCTACTGTTATCTAAATTTATCATTTAAAAAACTTATTAAAAAAAAAATGATAAGAAAGACTTAAAAAAAACTTATTGAAGAGAAATTGAATTAGTTAATTACGTACGTTATAAAAACCATAATTTCTTCAAAATTACAAAAAATCAAAATAATTGCATTAGGTTTAATAGAATAAAACTAGTTACAATCAATGAACAAAACATAATTTTAAAAACGCTATTTCTTATGAAAAAACAAAAAACGCTAATCTATTCTTGATTTAATGTTAATGTTCGTTTATGAGCTACAAGATCACAGAATAGTTTTAAACAAAGAATCTTTGTAAAATTGTATTATTTTTTCGTACCAACCTGTCCAAAGCGATAGACAAACGTTTTTCATGTGACGGCCCTTTATACAAATCATTACATCTTTATTCATATAGTCATGAATGACCAATTAATGTGTTTCTAATCAATCTTTTCAGAAGTTAATTTCATCATTTAACACAGGTCTAACTTTGCTTATATGTTGTACCGTATGAATTGCAAAAATAATCAATTCACCTTTATTTTGTTCACCGTAACGATTGGTGTACATCATTACTATCAGAGAAAACAACTCTGACTGGTATTACTTGTATCTCTGATACTTTACAAGCCCCAAAATAATAAAGAAAAACTGGAACAAAGCAAAAAATTAATGTAGAGGGAAATTAATTCTACACAGATTTATACACTTTCCCTTCTACTTAATAGATGATATTAAAAGGAGTGTCTGAAATTTGTAGTATTTAAAATGTGTAATATTATATACATATATATTTATTACTAGCCGGCCAGTCTAGTCAGAACCTGGATCCTCGGGGCTCAGGTCAGCCCAGACGAATCCTGAAGCCAACTCAGGGGTTCCTCGGGCCCAAGGGGCCTATCCCATACCCGCATAGCTCGCTTCGTTCGCTATTCCCAATTTGCCTGGGGGACCGACGCCCTAGACATCCGTAGAGCTTGGTCTTCGATCTTCATTTCCATCTATTATTATTATATATTATAAAGCACCTCATTGCACCTCCCAAAACAGCGCCCCAGCGGCAACCCGTTTGTTACCAATTGATGGTGATGATCGGTCTTGCCTACTACGAGATGGTCGCATATCTCATCACTCTATCCTGACACGCAGTCCCCGCAGGAAATCCATTCTTCTTAAACAAATTTTTTTTAAATTTTTTTATCTAATATTAATTTATCTAACGTAAATTTAATTCTATTATTTTTGTAATATTATTCATTCGATTGATTCGAATCACTCAGTTCAAACCCAGCTCACACAGTGAGAGAGACTCACAGGTCACAGTTCATTAATTCAATTCATTAAAGATTGTGCTTCAACCGGCAAATCTTCATTACTACATATATATATAACAAAAACCCTCTTTCCTTTTATATAATAGTATAAAAATAGATAACGCGCGCAAACAAGACGTATTTCTTGTATAGGTTAACATCTTCGGCACCCATTTTTTTAATAGTTCAAGTTTTCAATCAAAACTTCATAAAGCAAACATCAGAAAACATCAAAGATAATTGTGACCGTTGTCTGAACACAATATTCACAATAGTCAACTCAATTTTCTTGAACTCTTTCGTCAACATTTTCAAACAAATCATCCGTTATCACCGTCAGCCGGCCGCTACGTTCGTCATCATGAATGTACGTTCGCCTTCCTCGAAATGAAAAGCACCATCATTTTACTTTCACAAATAATATTCGGCCTGTAAACGTCACAAATTTACCTGTGAATTTCAACGCAGAATTATTTTTTGCCATAAAAAATCGGATTACTTTTTGTACTTTACACTTTGGTGGATCACGAATTGTTGCGCTCATTATAAATGGATGAATATATGAAAAACTAACTAATATAATGATTAAAACTACTGTTACTTACAGGTGACTTATTGATTGAAATAACTGAGCTACGCAAGCGCCATCTGTTTACATTGAGTATATAGGGAGCAATTAAAAAAAAAAAAAAGTTATTTTATAAACACGCCTCCTATATTGTACTATGACTTTTAGTTTTAAAAAGAAAAGATGTCTTTAAACCACTGAACAAGAACGTTCAGGGATTAGAATGTAAAATTTATAACAGTAATCAACTTGGGTTATTAAAATACCTACCAATGAGGACAATAGAATTGAACAGCCAGGGATTAATGAAGGATTTTGGTATTATCTATCGTAAAAAACCTAAGAAGTCATTATAAAACTGATCTGTTCCAAAAAAAAATCATTTAAAAATAAATCAAAATACGTACAATTTTTAAAATCGGTACACTTTTAAGCGGATGATAAAGAAAAAGACAAAGAAGTATCTGATAAAAAAAATAATTGATATCGCAATAGTTTACATGCTTGCTAAAAACATGGATGTAAAAAAGTTCTTTGTTAATTAAAAATTGAATGAAATTTTTATTAAACCTCATAAAAACATGTTTGTGTGTGAGTTAAGCCGAAAATCTAATTATATTTTTATGTAACAAATGATGATGTGATGATGATACCAAACAGATGATGACGTATAAAATTATTGACAGTTATGAAATTATCTACTTTTTTGGTTTATTTAAGAACAAAATTAATACTACGGATATTGCATAATTCAGTATCGGCATAAAATCAATTTTACTTCATTTAAATTGTAAAGTAGGTTGTTATTCATTTCCGTACTACTTCACGCGTTGATTATATTCTGCTTTTAGATAGGTAATTATAATCATATTAACTTAGCTTATCAAAGTAAACCAATCTACTTTTGTTCCATAAATTCCGTACGTAGAATATATAAAAGTAAATAAATAATAATAATGAATAAATGAAAATGGTTTTCATAAAAAAATGTTTATTTTTCCTACCTATGGAAACTTATGATACATTGTATATTTTACACATTATACCGTATTTATTTTATTAGTAATATAAATAAATACATGAGAGTATTGTGTTTAAAATTTACTTATATGTAGAATGGGTTACGAAAAAGTATCCCGTCTACATAACCTATGTAAGATGTACATTATGAACTGACATACCTGTACTAATCTTCAGAGTAAATGTTGAAAATGGTCTCCAGCAGCTAAGCTAAACACTTATGTGCATGGTCTGCCTGCCAATGTCATGTGCACGAATATATGAAAAATCACCACCGTTCATAAATAAAACTTAAAATTTATAACCGCCACTAATTAACCCATGAAACACGCCCGATTATAGCACAAAGGACATTGTCTAGGCTCTGCGATGTGTAGGGAGAAATATTGCAACTCCCGCCATTCTTGCGTTCCGTTCGGAACATATGATGTTAATGTTCAATTCAATATTTCATATTCAGGCAGGGCCACTTTGTGTATAAGAGGAAAAAACAACTCTCAAGGTAATTGAAACCATAGAATAAACATTAGGGTATTTATTTCCCCCTTTTAAAAGATTGAAGAAAACTCTAAAGAAGGCAACAACCCTTTAGAAAAAGTTATTAAACATAAAGTTTTTTTTTAAATGTATGAGAGTAATTTTATTTAACGTGGTCTGTTGGTATATAAATTCGCTTATCAACAAATATTTGTATAAATTTACAACCTAGCGTTTTCGGAAATTTCCATCTTCAGGGACATATGTAACTAATTATATATATTATTTCCTGTTTAGCCTTCGGGAATTACCGACAGGTATTTCTTCAGAGGATGAATGAGGATGATATATATGAGTGTAAGTGAAGTGTAGTCTTGTACAGTCTCAGGTCGACCATTTCTGAGATGTGTGGTTAATTGAAACCCAAACACCAAAGAACGCCGGCCTCCGTGGCGCGAGTGACAGCGTCTCGGTCTTTCATCTGGAGGTTCCGGTTCGAGTCCCGGTCAGGCATGGCATTTATACACACGCTACAAATCACTCATCTCATCCTGTGAAGTAATCCCTATCGGTAGACCCGGAGGTAAACAACCAAAGAACACCAGTATCCACGATCTAGCACTCAAATCCGTATAAAACTGCCTTTACTAGGACTTGAACGCTGGAATTTTCGACTTCCAAATCAGCTGAAGACGCGATCACCACTAGACGAACCCGATGGGTTGACTAATTATATATATATAGTAATATTACTTCACATATTAAATGAGTTAGATAAATACAAATATCTATATAAATATAACAATTGATTGTCAATTGACTTGATACGTATGACTTCATTTTAATAATTGACGATAAATTTTTATATTTATACAAATAAGCGGATTTATAATTTATATTTATAATTTTTCTTTAAGAGGAAATTAGGAGAAGACCAATTTGGTTTCAGGAAAAGTATAGGGACAAGGGAAGCAATTTTAGGCCTCAGATTAATAGTAGAAGGAAGATTAAAGAAAAACAAACCAACATACTTGGCGTTTATAGACCTAGAAAAGGCATTCGATAACGTAGACTGGAATAAAATGTTCAGCATTTTAAAAAAGTTAGGGTTCAAATACAGAGATAGAAGAACAATTGCTAACATGTACAGGAACCCAACAGCAACAGTAACAATTGAAGAACATAAGAAAGAAGCCGTAATAAGAAAGGGAGTCCGACAGGGATGTTCCCTATCTCCGTTATTTTTTAATCTTTACATGGAACTAGCAGTTAATGATGTTAAAGAACAATTTAAATTCGGAGTAACAGTACAAGGTGAAAAGATAAAGATGCTACGATTTGCTGATGATATAGTAATTCTAGCCGAGAGTAAAAAGGATTTATAAGAAACAATGAACGGCATAGATGAAGTCCTACGCAAGAACTATCGCGTGAAAATAAACAAGAACAAAACAAAAGTAATGAAATGTAGAAGAAATAACAAAGATGGACCGCTGAATGTGAAAATAGGAGGAGAAAAGATTATGGAGGTAGAAGAATTTTGTTATTTGGGAAGTAGAATTACTAAAGATGGACGAAGCAGGAGCGATATAAAATGCCGAATAGCACAAGCGAAACGAGCCTTTAGTAAGAAATATAATTTGTTTACATCAAAAATTAATTTAAATGTCAGGAAAAGATTTTTGAAAGTACATGTTTGGAGCGTCGCTTTATATGGAAGTGAAGCTTGGGCGATCGGAGTATCCGAGAAGAAAAGATTAGAAGCTTTTGAAATGCGGTGCTATAGGAGAATGTTAAAAATCAGATGGGTGGATAAAGTGACAAATGAAGAGGTATTGCGGCAAATAGATGAAGAAAGTAGCATTTGGAAAAATATAGTTAAAAGAAGAGACAGACTTATAGGCCACATACTAAGGCATCCTGGAATAGTCGCTTTAATATTGGATGGACAGGTAGAAGGAAAAAATTGTGTAGGCAGGCCACGTTTGGAATATGTAAAACAAATTGTTAGGGATGTAGGATGTAGACGGTATACTGAAATGAAACGACTAGCACTAGATAGGGAATCTTGGTGAGCTGTATCAAACCAGTCAAATGACTGAAGACAAAAAAAAGAGGAAATTCATAAAAAAATTATTCTCTTCTTAATAATACACCACAGAGTTGTTCAGCAGGGATTCATTAGTAGAAAAGTCATAAAATTCGATTGATAAATTTTTTTTAATGGGAGGCAATGGTAAAAGTGATAATGATATTGGTGATGGAAGCATAATTTCCCTTCTTGTAAGCCGAAGTATTGTGTTAAATTAACATTTACATTTCTGTTGTATGGTTTGATAATTTGTAGTATTAGTTTAGTATTGTGTTGGATATTGTTTCTTTAAAAAAAAAAAAAAAATTAGTAAGTATTCTTTTTAACAAAGATTGCAAATTCATAAATATAAATACACGAATAAGTTAACACTTCTAATTTTCTAAATATGAAGAAATTTGTTGAACTTCGCCGGTAAGAGTCCGCAGAACTGGGCGGCGCAACGAAATCAACGAACTTTGTTTACAGTCTAAACATATGACCTAACCTAAAAGTGAAATTGAAATAGGGGAAAAAATTAAAAAATAAGTACGAAAACAGTATATTTCAATTCAATTATTAGATTTGTAATAAAGAATACTTCGAAAAAAAATACCTCGAATTTTGCTTTGATGATTTCGATTTGATGAATCACGGAAGTCAAATATATCTATTTTTCTTAAAAAAAAGTCGGTTTACGAATCGCGCCGCTAGATAATAAATAGTACTTGACAGTAGAAGGTAGCGTACAAAAACCTGAAATAAAAAATTTTAAAGAAAATATACTACTGCTTGTTTTAATAGTAAATGTTCTTATGTAAATGAAAGTACTGAAGATGAAACAATTGTTTTAATTCCCATCACTTCATTAAAAAAAAAGATCGTTTGTACTTTTGTACTAAGAAGTTATACTTCTTTAGCGTGAATAAAAAAAATAATTATTTTACGCATTCAAACAAATTTGATCTGAGTGAAACGAACGATAGACGACATTAAATACCATGAATAAAATTTTGATTAAATAACACTAAATTTTATACAGTTTAAAAAATACTGAAGTATTCGTTGTCATATAAAACAAAGTTCATCGAATATATTTCGATTAGTTTAGTTCCATTAATTCTTCGGATGACGATTGAATAGACACGAAGATTATCTCAGCGGCTTATGATATGAAAAATATGATACAGCTAGTTTTATTTTATAATAGTGTATTTTAACGAAAAATTTTTTTTTGATAAATTTAAAATTATTTGTTCAAACTCAAGAATTTGTCTGATATATACTATTTTCTGTGTCATTAAAAAATATAATTTTACTCATAAAAAATAATACTTACATAAATATAACCTGAAATCTTGATACATAATTTTCACAGAAAAAATATATATATATACGCTGCAATATAAAGAAAGTTTTATGAATATGAACAATATTCACGGTTTAAAATATCCGTCTCCAGAAATTCGTGTATATAAAGATGTATTTATTACAATTTAATATCTGTTATGTTTACACGTGCTAATCACTTAATTGCACTGAACGACTGACTGAATTAGACACTACACGTATGTACATGCAAACTGATCCACTTGGGCCTTCGCAGATCTTCATGGTGTGTTACATCGGCCCGCAGAGTTTCCGTAACTTGCTGGAAATACAATGTGATTAGTTTCTCCTAATGCGCTAAAAGAAGTATAACTTCAATAAACTATTAGTTAACAAGAGATTATACGAGGTGCGACAATAAAGTAATGAGACTGATGTGAAAAAAAATGTTGCTTACCGTTTTAGTCATGTTTAGTGTCGTCTCCTTCAAAGTAATTCCCCTCTGATTGCACACACTTATTCCAGCGCTTCTGCCAATTGACGGTAACATTTCTGGAACTCATCTTCTGTAATATCCTCCAAGACCCTCGTCACAGCTTTTTGGACTTTTCTTGTGTTGTTTCAAAATGGTGTCCCTCGACCGCCATTTTGACTCTTGAAAATAGAAAAAAGTCGCACGGAGCGATATCTGTTGAATAAGGTGGCTGTGGTAGTACTGAAATTTGTTTTGAGGTTAAAAATTGCTGTACTGACAGAGCAGTATGGGATGGCGTATTATCGTGATGCAGAATCCAATTATCAGCAATGTTGGCACGGACACGAAGAACTCGTTTACGAAGTCTTTCTAAAATTTCTTTGTAGAAAAATCGGTTAACTGTTTGTCCAGCAGGAACCCATTCCTTATGAACAATTCCCTTGAAATCGAAGAAGCACACAAGCATGCATTTCACTTTTGACTTTGACATGCGAGCTTTTTTTGGTTTGGGTGATCCCTTTGAGCACCATTGCGAACTTTGGCGTTTTGTCTCTGGATCGTATTGAAAAAACCAACCTTCATCACCAGTGATAACACGGCTCAACAAATCTGGATCGATTTCCGTTTGTTCTAACAAGTTGGCTGCCACATTTTTCCGTGTTTCTTGCTGTTGTTGTGTGAGATTTTTGGGGACCATTTTTGCACAAATCTTTCTCAAACCAAAATCTTCAGTTAATATTAGACAAACCGTTTCTCGATCGATGTTGAGTTCTTCTGTAATCATTTTCACGGATAATCTTCGATCAGATCGTACGATTTCACGCACCCTGTTCAACTTGACATCTGTTCGTGAGGTTGATGGTCGTCCACTGCGGTCTTCATCTTCAACATTCGTTCTACCTTCACTAAAAATTTTATGCCACCGAAAAACTTGAGCCTTGACATAACCTCCTCTCCAAAAGCCTTCTGAAACTTACCAAAGTTGTCGTCGCGTTTTCACCCGATTTAACGCAAAAAGAAATGGCATACCGTTGCGCAATATTTTGCGGTTCCATTTCTGTGACGTGAGACACAAACACGTGTTCACTTATTACAGCACAACTCACGACCGAGCAGTTGCATCAATGTGCCGCTTGGACTAGAAGTAGCTTATAGAACAAGGTCAAAGATGGTGTGTCTACGCAAGCTGCAGGGTTGCCACATCTTGCAAAGAAAAATCAGTCTCATTACTTTATTGTCGCACCTCGTAGCTGCTAATAAAACACAAAAAACACGAACGGTAGGAAAAGGTTGCAAATTGGCAACAGAGATTTGTTACATAAAGCAGAAATAAATTCGATCGGTAAAATTTTAATTCTATAATTAGAACTAATTGATGGAGAAATAAAAAAAGTTCATGTAATAATAATATAAAAAGCGTGTTCACGGATGCGATAAAAATCGAGGGTTACACTTACAAAGTAATAAGTGTAACATTACATCACGGATCTTCGAGTCGTGAAGGTCATTATACTAGTTTTATTAAAAAAGGAAAAATACGGTATGAAGTGAATGATATGATTATCAACAAAAAAAACTGGCCGAGAAATTTAAAAAAAATGTACATTTGTTTTTTCTACAAAGCCAATAAATTTTAATAATAAATCCATAAGATAACAATCCATAATTCATAAAAAAAATAAAAGAATAATCTAACAAAACGCAGTGATATAAAAAAAAAGTTACAATGAAATTGTAAACCGTACGGTAAGAGTCTCGCAACGTCTTTTCTGACGGTTACCGGTTGCCCCTGCAGTAATTAAAAAAGTTAAAAAAAAAAAAAAGATATTATTTCTTCCGCTCAAAAAACAACAATTTCTGTAATATAAATAAGACTGTTTTTAACAAAATGATACTGATATCAAAAAAGGTAAGACACTACATTTCTATTTTCAAAATCTGTTATTAATTTAGAATTTTGTTTAAAAAAAATACATGTTAAATATATGCAATAGACAACAATAGATAATAAACAATGTTTAAGTGTTCCATATAATAAGCAAATAATAGAAAATTTGTTACAAAAATCTTACCGGCCCGATTTCATTTACATGTAATACATATCACATTTACAGAAAGAATACAATTCTTATGACCATTCATTGTTAATAAATGAAATCGGGCCGGTAAGAGTTTTGTAACAAATTTTTCTATTTTTTTGCTTTTTATATAAAACGCTTAAACATTGTTTATTATCTATTGTCAGTTATATATATTTAACATGTATTTTTTTTTTAAAGGAAATTCTAAATTAATAACAGAATTTGTTATTTTGTTGTTTAATAAATGAATTTCATTTAATAAAACGTTTAATAAATTACATTTCATTGTAATTTATCATCAATAATTATAAATTACAAACATAAAAAACATAGCTAAACACTACTGAATGTTAATCATCTTTTTACTAAAATCCTGTTATTAGTACTAATTAGTTAACCTAATTTTTCTTTATAACCTCCTAAATTTCATGTATTTTATTTACAGGGTCTCAATGGAAGACTTGCGTTTGCTATTGCTGCATCAGCTTTTGGTTCAGCCTTCCAACATGGATATAACACAGGAGTTGTTAATGCACCTGAAGGGGTAGGATTTTTATTTATTTTTTCACGATTATTATTAATGCATGTTAACCCACCGGGCTGGGCTGGTCTAGTGGTTAAAACTCATCGTAGTAAATCACTCGTTTAATGGCTGATTTTTGAAGTTGAAGGTTCTCAGGTTCAAACAGTGGCGGCTTAGCTAAAATAAGTGGTGAGTGTTGCTCTAGAAAATTTTACCCAGAGCCTTTTGAAGGCCACGGTTAAAGTTTTCTGTAAAATAAAAGAAACGGAAAAATGGATCAAATAAAATAGTTGAAAGCAGGATAATAATCAAATTCTAAACTTTATCGCATACAAAAATATGGTATACGGTTTTTAAGCATATTACACACGGATTAAAAAAAAAAACTACCTTCCACCAACTCGGTGGAAATATAAATTGTTTTACAACATGCTGTAATATAAATAAAACTGTTTTTAACAAAATCAAACTGATATAAAAAAAAGGTGACACTACATTTTTGTTATCAAAACCTGTTATTAATTTAGAATTTTGTGTAAAAAAAAAGTAAAAATACAAATTGAATATATATAATAGACAATGGATATGCAATAATAGATAATAAACGATGTTTAAGCTTTCCATATAATAAGCAAAAAATAGAAAAATTTGTTACAAAACAAGTCGGCACTGCGGAAACGACAGTGATCTCTCTTCCTTAGAGCCTTGCATGTAGGCTTCCTATGTGCGCATGCGAACAACAGCCAAACACCACGCCGCTGGAACTGTGAAGCGCACAGCTCCATACAAATATTTTTTTGTCTTTTTCATGAAATGGAGGATGTTACTGACATTAAGCTTAAGGATTGTGTATTACACAAGTTTTTTTTTTTTTGTCTTCAGTCATTTGACTGGTTTGATGCAGCTCTCCAAGATTCCCTATCTAGTGCTAGTCGTTTCATTTCAGTATACCCTCTACATCCTACATCCCTAGCAATTTGTTTTACATATTCCAAACGTATATATACGTATATTCCAAACACCTATACAATTTTTTCCTTCTACCTGTCCTTCCAATATTAAAGCGACTATTCCAGGATGCCTTAGTATATGGCCTATAAGTCTGTCTCTTCTTTTAACTATATTTTTCCAAATGCTTCTTTCTTCATGTATTTGCCGCAATACCTCTTCATTACGGCTTCTTTCTTATGTTCTTCAATTGTTACTGTTGCTGTTTGGTTCCTGTACATGTTAGCAATTGTTCTTCTATCTCTGTATTTGAACCCTAATTTTTTTTAAATGCTGAACATTTTATTCCAGTCTACGTTATCGAATGCCTTTTCTAGGTCTATAAACGCCAAGTATGTCGGTTTGTTTTTCTTTAATCTTCCTTCTACTATTAATCTGAGGCGTAAAATTGCTTCCCTTGTCCCTATACTTTTCCTGAAACCAAATTGGTCTTCTCCTAACACTTCTTCCACTCTCCTCTCAATTCTTCTGTATAGAATTCTAGTTAAGATTTTTGATGCATGACTAGTTAAACTAATTGTTCTGTATTCTTCACATTTATCTGCCCCTGCTTTCTTTGGTATCATGACTATAACACTTTTTTGAAGTCTGACGGAAATTCGCCTTTTTCATAAATATTACACACCAGTTTGTATAATCTATCAATCGCTTCCTCACCTGCACTGCACAGTAATTCTACAGGTATTCCGTCTATTCCAGGAGCCTTTCTGCCATTTAAATCTTTTAATGCTCTCTTAAATTCAGATCTCAGTATTGTTTCTCCCATTTCATCCTTCTCAACTTCCTCTTCTTCCTCTATAACACCATTTTCTAATTCATTTCCTCCGTATAACTCTTCAATATATTCCACCCATCTATCGACTTTACCTTTCGTATTATATATTGGTGTACCATCTTTGTTTAACACATTATTAGATTTTAATTTATGTACCCCAAAATTTTCCTTAACTTTCCTGTATGCTCCATCTATTTTATCAATGTTCATTTCTCTTTCCACTTCTGAACACTTTTCTTTAATCCACTCTTCTTTCGCCAGTTTGCACTTCCTGTTTATAGCATTTCTTAATTGCCGATAGTTCCTTTTACTTTCTTCATCGCGTATATTTTCTACGTTCATCCATCAGCTGCAATATATCGTCTGAAATCCAAGGTTTTCTTCCAGTTCTCTTTATTCCGCCTAAGTTTACTTCTGCTGATTTAAGAATTTCCTTTTTAACATTCTCCCATTCTTCTTCTACATTTTCTACCTTATCTTTTTAACTCAGACCTCTTGCGATGTCCTCCTCAAAAATCTTCTTTACCTCCTCTTCCTCAAGAGGAAGTAAAGAAAGAATTATTATACAAGTATAAAGAAAGAATTAAAGAAAAAAGGACTCATTATATTAAATGTTATCGATAATATCAATTGGAAATTCAGATTGCTGCAGTTCCACAGTGCCTGTACACGAGGCGCCATTGGATTCAAATCCTAGTAATGGTTGGTTGCTTTTATACAGATTTGAGTACTAGACAGTGAATACCTTTGGTGGTCAGAGTTTAATTAACTTCATATCTCAGGAATGATTGGTTTGAGTCTGTACAAGGTGATTACACCTTATTTACATCATACATATCAATTTACAGCTCAATTTCTTTGAGCTGGGGAGGGGATTGCTTATTTTTCACTAGTTGAACAGATTGCAATGTACACATTAAGAAAATACAAAATGAATGCGTGTTAATTAAGGGTATCTCAAATCTGTGTAATCTCATTTAAATTTTGTTTATACAATTTTTCTTTTAAAATTATTCTCTAATCCCCCTCGAGTAACTTTTTTCTGTAGATAAAAATTTTTTTGACCATTTACCTGCTACTAAAGTAAGAAAGATGTATACTTGATTCCAGTTCTATTATTTTTTTAATTGAGGGTGGTGATTATTTAGGAAAATTCTAGTTTAAGTCCAAGCCTGGTCAGGATTCTAACTGAGTTCTATCCAGATGAAAAGCTCAGTCACTACTACCATTTCATCATTGAGATCATGAATGATATATGTTAAAAACCAAACACATACACTATTATACTGGTGTATGATGACTACCAAACGCAAAAATAAATCAGTAAAAATCTATTTATAAAAAAATCTTTTAATTTAACATAATTTCGGACAGTAAACAGGTTTAGACTGTGAACAATGATTGATTGCTAATTTTATAACCATCTACAGATTTTTAAAATAGTTTACTAAAATAATCCACATGTATAATTAGTCCTCATATGATATCTTTACTGACAGCAGTAAGTTGAACAGCTCCGAAATAACATCTGTTACAAAAAGTTATAATTATCAGCAATATTTACAAATGAACTGATATTTAATATCTTATAAATTAATACTGTATTAAATTAATCATTCTGACTCAAACAGGCTAGCGTACATTAACATTTTGCACACAATTAAACTTTGTATAAACGCATACAAAGGTGTCTTCACCGTAAGTGAGGACAGAACTCTATGCCAACACTAACAAAATGTATTTCACACAAATAGATACACAGATCCTGTGAATTGAATTAATGAATTAAGTGGCCTTTTTAACAAGCAGATAAAAGGAAGAAGTTCTCAATGTGTTGTAAACTCTCTGAACCATTCAATGTATGTGACTAAATCACAAAAGTTTTTTTCTTTGAGGTACGGCATTTCAGTGAAGATGTAATCTTTACAGTATCCCTGATATTCTCACTTGTCACTCCATCTAGTAATGGCAACTATTCATTTTTATTTTCTGTTTAAAAAATTTTAATTGCTAAGTTATTTTTTAATAGTTTCTTCATGTTAAAATAAATAATTTATCAAATCATAGCATAATTACACATCATGTTAAATTTCATGAAGAATTGTAGATTCGCTATTTCGCAGAAAACAAAATGGAAGTGTTCTAGCATTTGCCAGGAAAGATTAAGAAAAATCTTTATCAAAATAACATTGTGGAATAAAAAATTACAAATAAAAAAGAAAAGTGGTTACATTCTATAAATAAATAACGGTTTTTCAAAAAGGACGCAACCCTAAGAATTAAAAAGGTAGTAGTTACGTATAGGTAAATTTTTTCCCTACATGTCAGTTGGCAACACTGTACACAAGGTTAGCAGCTTGTAACAGTTGAAATGCCCTTATGCACTAGTACTATAAATTCGTTTCTATTGTATTAATTATGTCGTTTTCCAAGAACGAACGTGTTTTATTATTGAGATTTATTGCGCGTATGAATCATACGAACGAATGAAGACGAGTTTCGGGTAAAATTTTCCAATTTTTAATTTCCTAATAAATCGACAGAATCGCGTTTGATTAATAAATTTCATGAGACCGGGAGTATTCATTATCGGAAAAGCACACGTCTACCATCATTGTTAACAGTAGAAGTTTTGGAGAATGTGAAAGAACGTTGACTCGCACGCACAGAAAATCGCTCAGAAAGTTTCTTCACAGGCTGGGCTTTTACTATCTACAGCTTTGAGTGCTACTAAAAAATTACGATCACATGCTTATCGCATCGATGTCATTCAAAAACTGAAAGAAGTAGGCCGCGGAAAAAGTTTATAGTATTATCGTCGGTTTCCTTCTCTTAATGGCAACGATATTGAAATTTTGGATCGTGCTTATTTCACTCGGATAGCTACATTAACAGAAAAAACTTTGGCGTGAGGATTTTCAGACGAATATGGAGCGCAGAAAATCTTCACGCGTTTCATGAACGACCATTACACGCACGTAAAATTGGTGTTTTGGTTTGCGATCTCCCGGCTCATGTAGTAGGGCCTTTATTTCATTTTTTGACAAATCTATAGATTATCGCAACTTAATCCAACAGTTTATATTGCTATTTTAGATTTACACGAACGAGAATTTCGGTTCCAGTAGGATAACGCAACTGCTAATGAATCGCTGGATGTGTAACGGGAATTTTTTGGCCGTCGTTTGATATCAAAAGGGTTGTGGCTTTCAAGATCCCTAAATCTTACATCAACAGACTTTTTCTTTTCAGGATATTTATAAAGTGTAATTTAAAAAAATAATCTTCATACACTTGACGAATTGAAGGGTAACATTGAAAGTGATATTTCAAATATTACTGAGCAAACATTAAGAAAAGTGGCTGTAAATGTTATGAATCGTGTACGACCTGTATCGGAATCACAGGAAATCATTTTGAACATTGTTGTGTAAGTATTTTACTATATATTTATGTAATAAATTTACGTCTTTAAACAAAGGGGTTGCGTCCTTTTTGAAACACCCGTTAAAAATAATTATTTTATGAAACAGTAGTGTATCTGTGCAAAAAATATTTTACAAAATAAAACAATAATTTTAAAGGTGCTAATTAAAGCTAAATATTTAAGTAAACTTCAGAGATTTAACTATGCAAAAAATGCAGGTTTAACTGATTAGTAGCTTTGTTTAAAATTTCATGAGCAGACTAATATTGTTTTTGTAAAAAAACATTTTTCATTTAATTTTTAATTGATTTATCAGAAAATCTTTTAAATTATTACTTATTTATAAAAAAAAAGAAAATGAAACTTTTTTTTAATAGTATCTATATGCTGCTTAGTACTTCTGTTATTCAATTTAATAAAAGGAATATTTTTTTATTTTAGGGATAATTTTTTTTTCCTAATGTGTATGTTACACCTGTTTAACTAATAAACAACCCTCTCACAATGAGATGAGAATGATATGTATAACATGTAAATGAGGATTAGTCTTCTATAGATTCAGACTGACCATTCCTGAGATGAACTTAATTGAACTCCAAGTTCAATTAATTTTAATTTTGGTGGTTGAAGTTAATTGAACTCCAACCACCAAAGTAATCTGGTATCCAGTGTCTAGAATTCAAATTTGTATAAAAGTAACTAACTTTTTCTGTCATTTGAACATCAGAACCTCCAAGTTTGAAAATAAGTTGTTAAAACTAATTTGTGATGATGAGTTAACCACTAGGCTAGCCTGATAGGCTTAGGAGTAAATGATCATATTTTTTAGTAAACTTTATACATTCATAAATATTAACAGTTGGAAACATAAAATGTTTAATTTACTAAAAATCAGTTTACATAAATCATAATTGGGAAAGGAATTTATTTTTGTCTAACCGGTTTCTAAACCATACCGAGAGAAAATAATCTAACCTAAAAATAAATTATTTTTTTAATATTTTTTCTCTTTAAAAAAAAGCTGTTTAGTTAAGTCTAGAATCAAATAATCTTCTAAACTCCAAAGAAATTTTATCAGTTAGTTTAGTAGTTCTAAATAATTTTTATATATAGTAAAAATAAATGCAAATCTATAGAATGAATTGATAACCTCCATTTTTTAAACCCATTAAAAGTCTTCCCACCTAAACAGTCTACACAGGAAGTAAATCTTGGAAATCTACATTTTAAAATGTAGGTGATTATTTTTTTTTTGTAGAAATTTAATTACCCTCCTTGAACCATCATATCCTACTCATAGGTTATATCACAGCCCAGATATATGAAATGTGCTACTTGTTCCAGCTCTTCATCCTGTAAAACAGTTTTCATTCTTATTGGCTTTTTCCACAGAAAGCCTTCATTTTCATCTTGGTCACTAATATTTTCAAATTGTACTCGTTTCCAATTCTACGTAGCATTATCTAACTCACTTTCTGATTCTTGAATGATCACTTAATCATCAAAGTATAATACTGCATTCAGTAATTGCTATCTCCCAAATCAGTCATCCACTGCCACTTGTGATTTCCATTGTCAGATGACATTGTCCATTTAGACATTAAAAAGTGAAGGTGATAAACCAATATCCCACTCCTGATAGATGCTCCCTGATTCGTTCTTTTCATCCTAGTCACTCCTTTTCTGCTTAAATTTCAATTGGTTTATGATTATATCAGTAGAACATTTAGAAATAAAGCAAAGAAAGACAATCATTTCAGGTTATATATGATTTATTTGATTTTCTACTTTTTTTTAATAGTAGCAACAAATTTTGATTTTAAAATAAAAATCACTACAACAAATTGAAGCTGCAGAATTGAGGTTTTCAGAGACATAATATAGTATACGAGGTCTGTTTAGAAAATAAACGAACATTTTTAATTACCCGCCAACAAAGATATTTAGTGACGTATGGTTGGCAGCATTCTGTCCCGTTTAGCTTCCTCTGTAACAACATGTTCCTGGATTGTTGATATTTCGTTTAGTTTTTGTGTTATTGTTATTTGAGTCCAACGTGTTTAAGTGTTGGTAGCTATTTTTATAATGTGTCATTTTCAGGAGCAACGATACAATGTAAAACTTTGCATGAAACTGGGCTGGGGAAAACTTTCACAGAAACGTTTCAACTTTTGAAACAAGCTTACGGGATGATGCTCTGGATCGTATTCAATGTTACGAATGGTTTTCACGATTTAAAAGTGGTCGTCAGTCAGACGAAGATGACCCTCGATCAGGAAGGTCTTCAACTTCAACCAATGACACCCATATCAGAAAATCAACGGTCTGGTGCGTGCAAATTGCCGATTGACTGTTGGAGAACTTGCAGAAGAAGTTAGCATCTCAATTGGATTATGTCATGACACTGACTGAAAAATTGAACATGCATCGAGTTGCAGCAAAGTTTTTTCCTCGTTTGATGACCGAATAGCAGAAAGAACATTGAGTGGACGTTTATCGGCAACTTCTTGAACAAGCCGATGATAATGAAACATCATGTAAAGGATCATAACTGGAGATGACAGCCGGGTTTACGACTACAATGTCGAGACAAAAGTTCAATCATCACAATGGATTGGCAAAAGATCTCCACACCTAAGAAAGCACATCAGTCTCGATCCAGTGTCAAATTGATGCTCCCTGTTTTTTCTATTTTAATGGAACAGTGCATTTTGAATTCTTGCCTCAAGATGGAACAGTGAACCATGCGTAATATAAGGTGTTTTACAATGGTCACATGAAAAAATCTGCTAAAAGAGACCAGGGTCGTGGCGAGGCAACTCATGGTTCCTTCACTGCAACAATGCGTCCACACACTCAGCTTTATCAATTCATCAATTTCGTGCCAAAAATCAATTGACTATCCTCCCTCAGCCTCCCTACTCGCCAGACCTGGCTCCTTGCGATTTTTTTCTTATTTTCAAAATTAATGAAAAGACGCTGTTTTGAGACTATTGATGACATTAAAGCAAATCCATCATGGACCTTAAAGGACTTTTAAATGAAATAATTCAGAACTGATTCGCGAAGTGGAAACACCACTGGAAAAAGTGTGAGAATAGGGGAGAGAAGTACTTTGATGGGAACAAGGACCAATAATCTGTAAAATTATTATTGAATAATTAATTATTAATTATTATAATTATTATTATTATAATTAATTATAATAATTAATTATTAATTATTATAATTATTATTATTATAATTAATTATTATTGAAGAAGAGCCATGCAGAAAAGAAACAGTAGAAGAACAATTATCCTGAAAGTATCCTGAAAGATGGTTGCTAAATGTGGAATGAACATCTGAAAAAGTATCTCATTACATGCTTTAAAATATTGATCAATTGGTATATGCAATGTAGATAATGTAAAAAACAGTGGTTTTTACCACTGCTTTTTGGCGGAAGGCATGTACCAATTACATAGGCCTTCTGCCAAATACATAAGAAAGAAGAAAGAAGAAGATTTATTTTAAATGTTTGATTCAATAAGTAAGGTTGAAATTTTTTCATGAAAATATGTAAAAGAAATGTATTACCATAAGAAAAATATTAAGCCTGATCATATTCAAACCTGGAACCTTCCAATTGAAAAGCTGAAATACTGTCATTCATGCTGCATTCATTATGGGGTTCTGATAATATTACTCAACATGCAGAATTGTAGAGTAGTAATCTCCTGGTGCTCTTCTTAACTTATTATTCTTTAAATTGAATTCAAATTTTTCAATAGATGTATAAAATTTTATAAATTAATTTATAATACGTCAGTTAATGATTTTTGATTTTGTTTAATTAATTTTTTATCTTGAGTTTTCAATGGGAGAAAACTTGGTTAGTTAATATATTTATATTTAAGATCAACTAAAGTTAAATCCATTTTGTTTATTTTTGTATTTTTAATCTGTGCAGTTGATAGAAGACTGGATATATGATATTGGTAGGAATCGTACAGGTAGTTCAGATCAATCAAGTGTCACTCTAATATGGTCAGTTGCTGTATCAATCTTTTGTGTGGGCGGAATGATTGGTGGAGCTGCAACTGGATTTGTAGCAGATAAATACGGTCGTAAAAGAGGTCTTCTAATAAATAATGTTTTTGTACTACTTGCAGCATTATTACAAGGTATGTGTAAAGTAAGAGTGTATTGATGTCTAAGAAATCAAATTGTTTTTAATAGTTATCATTGATCAGTATCGCTGTACATTTCTTGTTTTACATTTTATTGCTCGGCTAATTCCTGATATTTTATATTATTGTTGCCTAATAATAATATTCTATTTTATTGTAACATTTTCAATATTATTAAATTATTATAATTTATATATGATAACATTAATAAAATTATTCCACCTGAGATCTTGTTAATTTAATTAATTTTATTCAGGAGGTCATTTAATCTAACTGGTCATTTAATCTAGAGCGACTTATTTCAAGAATTTTTGCCCTAAATTTGTTGTTTATGAATGGATTTGAATAAATGTCATTTTCTTTGTCATAAAATGGTTAACATTTTTTGTAATAATATAACATTTAAATAAATCGGTGACTGCTATTTTGAAATGAATTGAGAGATCAGGTTCATTATTTTTACACAAGTAAACATCTAGGTATCCTAGCAATCTACAAAATTTCACCTTTTAAACACTTCTGAGAAATAAATTTTATAAAGTTTTTCTTTATTTTGATGTTCATTCCCTGAACTCTTGAAACGGTTTTTATAAACATATATATAATAATAGCTCTATTTCTAAATGCACAAAATTATGATTCCATTTTTTTCAGATCAGTAATTTAGCTGTGGAAAAAGAATTGCTCATTAACTTCCAAAAATATACATAGTGTTGTTCTACAAGACAACTTGAAATATTTAGAAAGAAAGCTTTTTAATTAAAAAAAAAAAAATGATTATTACTTTTAACTTAATTGGGTATTCACTATTACATAATGTCTAAATAAAGTGATAATGTTAACTGTGTACTAAGATGTGGGGACAGCACTAGTTCTGTTAATGTTACACTACATTAGAATCTTACAGTCACATTCACTTTACCGTTTGCCAACTATAAGATTTTGTATTAAACTTATTGTACATTACAGAGATTGTTAAGATAAATATAATATTTATTTGTAATATAAAATACTTTTATGTCATGCTGATGATATTGTTTACTATACAGCTGTCGTGAACAAAGTGAACATGTTACTTTTAGGGCTGAATATTATCTGGGCTTAGCATTTAATATGTAATAGTATTTTGACTAAGTGAAGAAATGAAAATCACTACACTGTTCAGTTTCACTAGAAAGCCTGATATAAGATATTTGTTAGTCTTCAGATTGGGTATTCCAATTTTGGAAGTGACTGTCCAATATCAGATACTCAACATTACTGTTTGGCACTTATCAAACATTTATATTATACTGGCAATTTTATTTGATTAATTGATTTTAAATAAACTCTATTTTTTATCTAATTCATAACAGTACGTGCAGAAAAATTTTTAAATTAATATACTAATGAATTTTCTACATTTAAAAATAGAATAAATCAAGTTATATATAGTGTAATTAATGTGATTTTTATGAAAATAGCTACAAATATTTATTTACAAGTAAATAAATCTATTCTAAATGTAATGTTTTATAGTAATTTCCTTATCAAATTTTATAAGCAGATTTAAAATGTTTATTTTTTTTTGTAAAATAATAAAACAAAATAAAAAAGGTAATTTGTTTATTCAACAAATAATATTATACAGATAAGTAGTCTTACATGAAGTAGCAGTTGTAAATTAGAATTTCCACAGTGTATTAGTATTAATGATACTGTATACTATAATGCCATCCTAGATAAGTTTATTTTGTACTTGTGTTGAATAATTTCTGGTCTTAATGTGAGATTTATATTCTAAAAAAAACCTGTCACTGGTTACTGTTTGTTAATAAAATATTACTGACCTGACAGAAATGAATAACAGAGATGTAATAGTCATAAACAGATCATCATGTCATTTTCCACTAGTTCATTATAAATAAACTGCTAGGTTAATGGGCAAGACAGCAAACTTACATCAAGATTATCTTTTCTTACCACTCACCCCTTTTCCTTACTCTTAATTCCTTCTTCTCCGTTGTTGTTTCTATGCGTGCAGTTCTAACCCTGCTAGATCCTCTTTTCAGGATGCTGGAAACTTGATTGGTATTTTCTGAGAAACGTTCTGTCTGTGAACTGACTCATGGATTCCATTTCCTGTTCAGTGGATAGCCATTATGATTAATTATTCTGGCGTTAGGATTTAATAATCCTAATGGTTGATGATGGGTAAAGCCAGGCTTATCATCTCTTTAAAAGAATGAATTACTTATTTTTACAGAAAATCGTAATCTAAAGATAAGATAATAATTTAGATTAATCAAAGTAATTATATTGTAATGGAATGATATAAGTTAAAATAAAAATACTTGAGTTAAATGATACAGAATTTTATATGTATAAGTAATTTATGTATGTATTTTATGAATAATAGCATTAAACAATTTTTTAATTCATATGTGTAGCTTTTTAGAGATACCTTGTTTGAAACAGATGAATAAATAAAGTAACAACTATTTTTGTTAATTAGATCCTGTTTAGAACTTTACTACTCAAATATTTTATAATAAAAGAAAAGAGATTTTTTACCTTCAGAAAATTACTTTTTCTTTAATTTTTCAGGTAATACAAAATGAATTGTTATAATTATAAACAAAATAATGATATTAAAAATTATTGACAATAATATTTTGTAAAATATGACAAGAAACTTATTATTTCTGTATTTTTTACTGCTTAAAAAATAATTTTACATAGTTAACCAACTTAATAGGTTGTAATATATATTTTGTTAATGTTTTAAATTTATGACTGATCAACTTACTGGTAGAAGCTGATGCTTGGTCACTTTCAATAATGAGTGATCAAATCTCTTGTGACTTCCACTACTATGTAGTCAATAGCTATTAACGTTCACAGCGAGTCTGTTACATGTCATCATTCATGTCAAGCATCTGATAGCCTTAATTGGTGAAAGGAGGGGGATTATGATTGAAACAAATGTAAAAGATTACTCGGATCAAAAAATTACATTAATAAAATACAAAATAAATTTATGTTGAATGTTTCAGGATTTTCTAAGTGGGCAGGTTCGTATGAAATGATCATTGCTGGTCGATTTTTCATAGGCATTAACTCAGGGTTAAATGCTGGGCTTACACCGATGTATTTAGCTGAAATATCACCCCTACATCTTAGAGGAGCTGTAAGTAACTTTAAAAATTTAATAATCATTTTAATATTTATACAACTCAGTAATACAACTCAGTATACAACTCAATATTTTTATTATCAGTAATAAATAAAATAAGATAAAGATATCATTTAATGCTTATTCTTTTTAAAAATTCACATTAGTGCTTTGGTGGTGCACACCACTTCATCAGATGGATTAAAAATTATAAAAAAGAGAATTCAAAAAAGAAGAAAGATGTGTTATCTCTTCTTAGTCAGATTGTTAAAATCTTAAAAAACTTAGATTTTGATAATTTGACTAAGAAAGAGTAATATTCTTCTTTTTTGAACTTTTTTAAATTTTTAATACATCTGATGAAGCGGTGCACACTACAAAATTGTTAATGTGAATTCCTAAAAAAGAATAAGCAGTAAATTGTATTTTTATTTTATTTTACTTATTATTGATAACAATTATCATATACGGCTAGGATGCTAAATCACAAATTCATAAACTTTTTTCTTTGAAAGTCAGATTTTGTTAAATTCTAACTGCTCATGTTAGAAAAAGTTTGGTAATAGTCAATAAGATTGTTCCCAGCGTTGATTAGAATATTGTTGTTCTGTGATAAGTAAATAATTATTATGATTGGTTAGAATCAGTGGCAGCTCATAGCTAAAATTAGTGGAGGTGCTGCTCCAGAAAATTTTTTTCTTGGCCTTTTTTTTCATAAATAAAAGAACTGAAAAAAAGAATCAAATAGAATAGCTGGAAGCAGGATAATAATCTAATTTTACACTATCATATTCAAGAATCTGGTACGTGGTTTTTAAGAACATTGTACTTAAAACCATATTCAGTTTAACCGAATAAATAATAAAATGTCAATACAGATAATATTTTCTAGTATTATTAGATAATAACTTAACAAAATGTCTGTTTAAAAACCCTATAGTCCAATGTACACTTAATTTAAATTAATTACACAGAAATTAAATTTTTATGTACACAGAAACAAATACATAATAAGGTTTTACTAATTACCTTTTCTTTCGCCCTTCCAGCATGTCTTTGGACAGATTTGGCAATCAAAGAGCCCTTGCTTTCCGCCATCTTCTGATCACTACTGAAAAAACAACTAAATCACTTTCATATTCCTTCCACCAACTAAACTAGTAAAGGGAACAAACAAGTATGTTTCATACACACATGAAGTAAAAATAAACTACCTTCCACCAGCATGCCAGGGTCAGTACTGCGGCAGCGACAGTGCTCTCTCTTTCTCACATCCTAATGTGCAGCTTCCTTTGTGCATATGAGCACAACAGCCAAACACCACGCCGCTGGAACTGTGAAGCACACAGTTCCATACAAAGTTTTTTGTATCTTTTTCATAAACTGGGGAATGACATTAAGCTTAAGGATTATATATTGTACAGGTATAAAGAAAGAATTAAAGAAAGAAGGACTCATTATATTGAATGTTATCGATAATATCATAATCTGACTAAAATTAAAAAATATTATTGATGATTTATTGACTGGTGGAAATAGGGAGTGCTGCAGTTTCACAGTGCCTACACGTGAGCAACCACTGGTCAGAATCATCCTCTACTTGATTGGATAGAATAATAGAATAATAATGTATTGTTATTATTGGAAACTTTTGAAAATTTAAAATAAATTGTTTATAATAAAAATTGTGTATCTAATAATATTCAGTAAAAAATAATTAGAAATTGATTAATGTAGGTAAAGCGTCTTCCAAATGGTTAATAACTAAGGATATTTACATTTGCTAGAAAAGTATCACATTTGTATCTAATAACAATTTTTTCATAATTTTAGCTACAAAATTTAAAAAGAAACTCTTCTTGGATTATTAACTCTATAAAAGTATTCAAAAAATATTAATTTTTCAAACTATGCATTTTTTTAATAAAAAAAAAATAAACCAAATTTGTATTTAAAGGATATATTTAATTACACTTTTAGTACAGGCAATTTGTCATAAAAATAGGCTGTATTTGAAAATCCTTACCTACCGATTGATCTTTTGTCCATGCGTTAGGGGTGATGAGGGAAGCTTAACTCCAGATTTTTAACATACCCCCTCCCATAATTTTTGAAAAACTCGAAATACTCATAAAGTTTTTGAAATGCGTTTTTCTCTGAATCTATGCATTTTAGAGAAAAGTTTTTCAAACAAAAAATTTAGAGAACATTCTCCTCTACAATTAATATCTTTGAAGTTATGCCGTATAATTTGAATTTGAAATACTAGTTGGCGCTGAAGTTGTAAAACACATTGTAAATGAAGGAGTAAACAACTAGACCGGTTTCGAACACGTGCCCAATTCACAACATTTTCACACTTTCACAAGCTACAGCTCCAAAATGGTAAGTCGTACAAGAAAATCGTTTAAATAAAAGTTGCCTGTTTTTTTTGAGATTAACAACTTTTCCAAATGCAATACAGACGAAAAACAATTTTTTCTGATGAAAAAACCGAAAAAACACGTTTTTTACAACTTCAGTGCCACCTAGTATTTCAATTTCAAATTGTACGGCATAACTTTAAAGACATTAATTGTAGAGGAGAATGTCCTCTACATTTTTTGTTTGGCAAACGTTTCTCTAAAATGCATAGATTCAGAGAAAAACGCATTTCAAAAAACTTTTGAGTTTTTCAAAAATCAACGGGAGGGGGGTGTTAAAAATCTGAAGTTAAGCTTCCCTCATCACCCCTCATCACATATGGAAAAAAACATCAATCGGTAGGTAAAGATTTTCAAATAAAAATACAAATTGACTGTACTATTTTATATGATTTTGTGTCTTCTGGTTGATACTTTTTAAGTACATTAAATCCATAAAGTTTTCATTTTAATAATTCAGGCATAAGTTATTTTTCACTACAATAGTTGAAAAAATTTCTTGTTTTTCTCCCAATTTTTCTTTGTAAAAATATGACTAAATGTAAAATTAGGTTTCTGCACTGTTTATATACAGGAAAAAGTTTACAATTTTTATCATGCAAACGAGATTAAATAATATATCCTTCTCTTAAGGCAAAAGCATATTTTTAAATGGCATCATTCAATGTAGTTAGTAAGTACTAAGTGTCTGTGAGAATAAAGGAACTGTACCACACTAATGGTAATCTACATTAATGGTCAATTAAAGATAGTCTTAGTTTTTGAAAATACCCTTACATCACATTTCTCTACACCTAGTTCGGGATGTTGGAAAAATCATCAGACTGTAAGGAGGAGATGTATATTATTAATGACTGTGTATTATACAATGTAACAAAATAAATTTTCCTCAATATGTTACTTAACTTATAATCAGTTTTAACTTTTTATCATAACTTTTGTATGATTAATTATTTATTTCTATTTCAGGTTGGAACTGTCTATCAGTTAGTTGTTACAATATCTATCTTGGCATCACAAATATTGGGTCTAAATACAATTCTTGGTACAGAAGATCGTTGGCCTATTTTATTAGCTATGACGATTGTACCAGCAATTTTCCAAGTATTTACATTACCTGTATGTCCAGAAAGTCCCAAATTTATTCTAGTCAGTAAAGGAAAAGAACTGGAAGCTCAGAGAGGTATGAAAAATTTATAAAATTATTATTTTAATTTGTAAATAGATGATCAAAATGATTTTATTGAATAAAAAGCTTTATAACATGAAAAGATTATCCTCCTGATTTTCTCGTAACATCCCCATACTAGAAAAGATTTTTAGAAAATCAACAAAGCAATCTTTTTAAAACAAAAACGGTTCTTCTTGTAGCAAAAGAAGCCTCAAACATTTTAACTAAAATAAAAAATTAATTTTTTTAATATTCTTTTCATATACGAGAGGTTATTTCTAAAGTAAAGACTGTTTCATTGTAAAAAGATTTATTCAAAAAACTTTATAAATATTTTTTATTCCTCTTAAACTACGTACCTTCTACTACTTCTCTATATAATTTCCACATAAATTAAGACATTTATCGTAGCAACACGCCAGCTTCAATATGCCCTCGTCATATTCCTCTGCCACCATTCCATATAGCCAATGATTAACAGAATTTTTAAGCTCATTGTCACCCATGAATCGCTTATCACTCAAAAATTCTTCCAATTTCCCAAACAAAGTTTGGAGCTACGTCCAGACTATATGCTGGGTGATTGTAAATTTCCCATCCAGATCTTATCAGTAAATCACGTGCTGGACCCGCAACATGTGGATGTGCAGCAGCATGACACTGTCAGTCAGCTACCCACTGACTGACAGTGGCGACTCGCTGATTTTGAATGGCGTGCCATAATTTATATAGAGTTTCACAGTAGGCATCTGCATTTATAGTCATTCCACGTGGCATGAAATCAATCAGTAGTATGCCAAACTGATCCCAAAAGACTGTGGCCATCCATCAGTTTGCATCCAAATGGCTGTGGCTTGACTTTTTTTGATCTGGTTTGTGATTGAGGATGATGCCATTCACTTGACTGCTCTTTTCTTTCTGGTGTGTAGTGCAAATATTTTACATTAAATGATAAAAGATATTTTTGAATAATATTTTGTTACTGTTTGATTGTAATTTATAAGAAGGACCAACTCATGAAGTGCACTTCCC
The DNA here is from genome assembly GCF_047948215.1 of Lycorma delicatula. NCBI lineage: Eukaryota > Metazoa > Arthropoda > Insecta > Hemiptera > Fulgoridae > Lycorma > Lycorma delicatula. The sequence continues at coordinate 238,327,017 of NC_134456.1, forward strand.
TAATTCTTCTTTTCAGATTCCTAATATGATGGTGGGGTGAAAAGTTCTGGGCCTCACACAGTGACGGCATTAGTACACTTAATTTCTCAAAGGCATCGCATGATTCCATTCTTCATTATTTTACTATGCACAGCATCACAAAAAATATACAGTCCATGAAAGTGGAGAATTAGGGTATTTTTGGAAAATATAAAAATCTGGAAATTTGTGCACTGATTAAATACTTTTTCTAAAAGGCTTTAGTGCAAAGGAAATTAAAACAGAGCTAGATACGACACTGGGAGACTCTTTTCTATCAACTACAATAGTTAAACACTGGGTTGTAGAATTTAAAATGAGTTTAACACATACTAACAATGAATCATACAGTGGATGCCCTTCTGAAGTGACTACATCAGAAATCATAGAATAAGTGCAAAAAATCATTTTGGCTGATCGATGAGTGAAAGTGAACAAGTTAGCTAAGTCTGCAGGCATATCAACAGAATGCATATGCAATATTTTTGCACAAATATTTGGGCATGAACAAGCTATGCACTAGATGGGTGTCGCTGTTTGCTCATGACCGACCAAAAACAGTCTTGAAAAAACATTTCAATTGATTGTCTCGAGCTATTTCAGCAGTGCCATTTTTTATGTAAATTTGTGACTACTGATGAGACTTGAGTTTGTCACTATACCTCCAAGACAAAACAGCGGTAAAAACAATGGGTTGAAATATGTCAACCTGCTCCAAAAAAAAGTGTGAATGACTTATGAAAAAGTTATGACATTTGTTTTTTGGTATGCATGTGGATTAATTAACATTAATTATTTTAAAAAGAGTGAGAAAAGAAATGGAGAATATTATGCCACCCTACTGAAACATCTCGGTGATGAAATTAAGAAAAACAACCGCTTTTGATAAAAAAAATTGCTTTTCTATCAAAATAGATAATTCTCCAGCTCACACTTCAGTCATTGCAGTGACAAAAATCAACAAATTACAACTCGAATTGCTTCAACACCCTTCATATTCACCTGATCTGGCTCCCAGTAACTATCATTTGTTTCCTAATGTAAAAAAAATGGCTTGGAGATAAGAGATTTTTGACCAATAATGAAATTATTGCAGTAAATGGTTATTTTAAGGAGATGAATAAATTGACATACTGAACTGGTACAAGCACTCCTGTGGGACACTGGGCTAAGTGTAAATACCTTAATGATGACTTTGTTAAAAAATAAATCAAAATGTACCCAGAAAAAATGTTTTCTTATCCAGGCCCGTAACTTTTCACCCTACCCTTGTAATCCAAAAGTTATATATTTATAAGTTATATAAACTTACAATAATTATTTATTGTAAAAATTTTTTTACAATCCTGGATTAATAATTATTAATAAATCAATGTACTTAAATTAAAGAAAAAGTAAATAAAAAAAAATGTAAAAAAAAGGTGATTCAAACCAATCTGCCATTCCAAATATTTAAGATATATATAAGATATATTATAAGATCCAAATATTTCATTAATTAAAATTTCATTTGGCTATAACTCTGGAACCAATGAAAATAAATACCACTTATGATATACCGTTGAAAAGCTCTCAATGTGGGCTTATTACTGCAGTTAAGAAAAATTCCAAAATCCAATTTTTTTTGTATTTTAGGCTTTTTTTGACACTTTTGGTTCAGTCAATTGCAATCAAAAGGGGAGGTGCACAACTAGATGTTACAACAGCCCTAAATCCAAAATTTCAAGGTATTATGGCTAATCCTTTTTGAGTTATGTGAGATACACACATTCATATGTACATATGTAATGCCAAAACTAATCAAATTGGATTCAAGAATGAATGGACATTTCCATTGAAATCTGAAAACCGAAATTTTTCGTGATCACATTACTTGCTTTTCTTTGTACAAGGAGGTAAAAATAAACAAAAATTTAGTTCTGTTCTGTACCAATGTTAAAATAGATGAAAGTTTATGAAAAAATTTTATTAAAGCTTTTTTGAGAAATTCAGTTTTGAAATTTGTGTTTTTAATAAATAATTTATAAAATTCATTCACCATATCAAACACCATAATTTATCAAACACCATACCAGATGTCTACTTAGTCAGCCTTATGTCCATTATTTCAGATCTTCATTTAAACTCTTTTATATTAATAAAAAAAAATCCCTGCTGAGTTGACTTAGTGTGCGTTATTTCACAAATGTATCAAGTATATTAATTTATTTCATGGCATGGAATGCTGGTTATTTCTCTTGAGAATGGATATTAAACTTTTGGGAGTGACCTGCTACTTGATCCAGTTCACTTACACCTGTAGTGGTTAAGACACAAAAAAATAATTAAAATTTCAGGATAAATGAAAAAAGTATTATTTTATGTTGAATGATATATGACTGAAGTTAATTTTTGTTAAAGAAACAGATTTTTTGATAAGAGAAATGTATAAATGCTTCATAATTAATCTAATAAAAAATATTTTGATAGAATTAGCTAAATTCTGACATTTTTAAGCATTTTCAATCAAATCATTATTCATTATTTTCATTATTTCATCGTTTTCATTATTTTCATTTTTATCATTATTTTTATTTCTATCCAGTTATTTTATCTGTAATTTCATAATTTTGTTTTTATTCTGCAATAACTAGCAACTGGCTCTCACAGTTCATGCCATAAGTATGGTAGTAGTTTAAGTATAGTAGAATTTTCTTCTTTTTTTTTTGCTTATGCTGTTTTTTTATTAGTTAGTAAAGCATAAATAAAGTAACAATATTTTTATTGGTTTATATTTTGGTCTAGTGTGAAATAAACAATATTGCTATTATTATATCTACCAATCTCCATGGCAGAGTGTTAGCATCTCTCCCTGTCATCTGGAGGTTCTGGGTATAAGGACTGATCAAGCATGGCATTTTTTATTCACTACAAAATTCATTATCATACATCAGTAACTGATATTGAGCATCACTTTGTTTTTGCTATTTAAATAAATAATTTACATGATACAGTTTTCATAATTCTACATGATCATTCATGTGAATGAACAATATCAGTCTTATGTATTTTTAGAACTGCATCCTTGTAATATACATTAGTGGATGTTCAGTTATTTATAAATACAATTTTGATCATATCTTAATGTGGAAAAAGTATGCTTTTACTGACAGATAGTCAATTCATTAAAACAAAAGGAGAATATTAAAAAAAAAATCAGTCAAAACAGTTTTAAACTAACTATACACTCTCCTTAGGAAAAGGTACATAACAACCTCACTGTTAAAGGTTCATTTTGTTTGTAACAAAGTTCAATTCAAGTAATTATATTAAGTTTATTATTTTGATTTACATTTTGCTTTCCATAATTGAAGTTGAACTGATTTTTTTTCCAGCTCTCACATGGTTGAGAGGAAGCCTTGAAGTACATGATGAAATGGATGAAATGCGATCAGAGTTTGAAGCTATGAAACTGGTACCAAAAGTTACACTTAAAGAAATGATGGTAAATTCAACCTTAAGAATACCTTTGATTATTTCCATGATGGTTATGATCGCACAACAACTTTCTGGTATAAATGCTGTAAGTTAAAATATTTAATTATATATCTGTTAAATAATTTAATTGCATGCATTAAATTATTGAGAGACAGATGATCTTAGAATGTCACTGAGTTAGTGACTATTGAGTTATATTCATTTATACTTTATTTATCCTATTTTATTGTGTTTCTTTCATTTATTATTCAATTATTTTATAAAAGAAATCATCTGATAAAATTTTTTTAAAATCATTTCTGGAAGAGAACATTTAAAAACAACATCAAGCATACAGAAATTTTTTGTTCTGAAAGACAACATGACAAATCTTTGGCAGTTTGGAAAAGACACAATAGTAGTCCTAACCTTGATTGGCTGACTGAACTGCATTTATGCATATCACAACAGTTTGTGGGCTGAAGAGTTGAAGCTATGAAACTGGTACCAAAAGTTACCAGTTTGTACATTTTTCATACATGTTCAAAATTATGTCTCAATAAGACCATATCATCCTTATTGTTATTGTTATTTCTATTCTACCAGGTGATATTTAAGTATGGTAACAGCTTTATACTGCATATCTGAGAGATATTTAGAGGCAGAAAGAAATGGGGTTCTACGAGGGCTATATCTAAAGTAAAAACCCATGGGAAATTTCTGTCCTTAAGGTTGGCGAACCTGTGTTGTTCATGGGCATGCTAGTAATTTACACACTGCATTGTTGTTTGTAAGTTGTCACCTTGTAGTATCTTTGATACGTGTGAGTTATTACATTATGAAATGAATAGGAAAACCGATGTTGCCACCAACTGTGAAATACATGGAGTCATGCATTTTTTAAACTATCAAAATATTAAGCCGGCTGAAATTCATAGGCAGTTGGTTGCTATGTATGGTGATAATGTAATGAATGAAAGAAACATCCGAAAATGATTTGAAAGGTTTAGAAATAACAGAATTAATATGCATGATGAAGAACGTTCAAGGAGGCCCTGGAACGTTCACCAAGGGCTTGTTGAAACGCACTGATGATGAAATTAGAAAAGATCATCGCTCAATGACTTCTGACCTAGCCCTTCTTTTTCCTGATGTTTCAAGAGCTGTTGATTGATCGCATTGTTTATGACCATTAAGGCTTAAGAAAGTTTTCTGGACGTTGGGTGCCGCACATCTTAACAGAATATCACAAAAAATCCAAATGGGAACTCTTTGGAATTTTTTATGCGCTAACACAGAAAAAGGGTGATGAGTTCTTTAATTTAGTTGTTACCGATGATGAGACATGGATTTTGTATTGCATGCCAGAGACAAAACAGCAGTAAAGTGAATGGTGTCATCCAAGATGGTCAAGTCACAACCATTTGGATGCAAACTTAAGCGACAGTCTTTTGGGATCAGTTTGGCATACTGTTGATTGATTTCATGCCATGTTCCACATGGCATGAAATCAATCAATATATGTGCAGAAGCCTACTGCAAAACTCTACATAAATTACAGTGCGCCATTCAAAATCGACGACATGATTATTTATCATGTCTACATGTTGCGAGTCTGACACATTATTCATTGAGAACATTTGAATGGGAAATTTACGATCACCCACTACTATATAGTCTGGACTTAGCTCCTTCTGATTACCATTTTTTTAGGAAATTTTTAAGTGGTAAGCAATTCATGAATGATAATGAACTTAAAAATGTTGTTATCAGTGCCTAAATGGACTGGCGGCAGAAGAATATTGACGCTGGTGTATCGCTAAGATAAATGTCTTAATTAATGTGGCAATTATATAGATAAGTACTGTAAGGTATGCAGTTTCAGAGAATAAGAAATATTTATTAAGTTTCCAGAATAATTTTTTTTACAATGAAATGGGTTTTACTTTAGATAACCTCTTGTACATAGTAAAACAAAAATCTGCAGTAAGATTGGGTTTTTAATTGTTATCTGACATCTTCGATCCACCACATTAAATCAAAATTTCTTTTAATATCCTATTAAAAGGAATGTGTCACATGTGGACATGGGACACATGATTTTAGTTTAAAATTTTTCAAGAAAATCAATGGTGAAACGTGTTTTTCTGTTAATGCCTTTGTTATTGAGTTATAAGCATTTAAAGTTGTAATGATAGAAAAGTCATGTTAACATAAAAATTAGGTAAAATGCACTGCATAAACAGTTTTATTGCATTTTACATTCATAATGCTTACTGTAACAAACTTTAAAATATTGATAAGTGCTAACTTCAACTAATATCCGTCTACAACTTGTTGTATGTTGTCTGTTGATACACCAGCAGATTTGTCAATTATTCTTCTTTTCAATTCGTCAATCTGTACAGGTTCGTTTTGCAAACATTATGTTTCAGGAACCCCCAAAAAAAGTAATCCAGAGGAGACAGGTCTGGGGATCTGGCAGACCATTTTATGACTCCTCTACAACCTATCCAGCGATTTGGAAATTGTTCATTTAAAGTTTGTTGTGCTCTTAGATAATAATGAGGTAGGACACCACCTTGGCCAAATGTTCACTTTCTGAGGGCGCTGTGTGTGAGCTTCCAACATACATCTGGGATTATTATCATTCCAGTATTGACAGTTTTGGTATTTATTCACATGGCCATTTAAGATAAAAGTTGCTTCATCAGTAAATATTATTGAATTAGAAAAATTTGCATCTACGTCTAATCTTTGCATTATAATATAACAATATTCAACTTGGTAGTCAGAATCATCTTCCGAAAGTTCTTGCGCCAGGTTTAGCTTATAAGGGTGAAATTTATTTGTTTTAAGAATTTTTTAAACTGAATAATAACTGATGTCACGTTGGACAACAGCTTTCTGAATTGATGAATGCAAATATTGCAGACTCTCGTCTGCAATACATGTAATGTCTTTGCATCAGTTGTAACAGTTTTTGATCTACCAGTGGGAGGACAATTCTTTACTGTACCGGTTTCTTCAAATTGCCTACTATCTTGATCACAGTTGATTTACTTATTGGTTCTCTGTTTGGGAATTTATTATTAAATAAATTACATATCTCTTATAAAGGCCAAAAAAAAAAAACATAAATAATTTTATTATAATTAATTAACAAATAAAACTTGAGATTGATATCAGAAGTTATACAATTTATTTAATTACTCGTCTAACATTTACCAAGATTCATTTCCAAATACTTAACTTTAAATCCAACAGTAGATTATACTAGCTATAGAATATATTAGACAATCAAATTATATAAGCTGTAACGTTAATCAAATAAACATAGCGAACAACCTCTTAACATTGTGGTACTCTTCCACCATAACCCTTGATACTTTTTTGTCCATAACATCTCCTTAATTTTTATCTAGCCAACTTTTTCCTTGTCTTTATCTTGTTCTCTTTCCATTTACCTCCTATTCAACATTTTTTAATGATATTCTTTCTTCTCTCATTCTTTTAACATGACCAAACCATCTTAACCTTACCCTACGGGGACCTAATCTGAATTTGTGAAAGCACCTTACACTGATCATTTGATTCCTCTTTATTTAGTTTATCATGCATCTAACAGCTTTGGTTCCATAGCGTATAATTTATTTTCTTTTTATTCTTTTGTAACCTATTTTCATTTCCATTATTTATATTAAAATGACTTGAAGTATGTTCTGTATAAGACTTCTTTGTCTTTCCTTGACACTTCTTATTCCACACTAGTCCTCATATTGATTTTATTGCAATCAGTCCTCTTCTTTTATCAAAAAATTTTTTGAAAAATCGTGTTTGCTTTGTCAGGCCAAGAACTTTCCAAACAGCCCTCATAAGTTATATCTGTAAGATTGACCGATTTTCCTCAGTTTAATTGAAATGTGTTTTTTATAGATAAAATTGTAATATTTTTTGTTTATCATTATGATTATGTTAACTCTTAACATTTATCATTTTCTTTTGTTACAACAGGTTATGTTCTTCTCGACTAGAATTTTCATGATGGCTAGCCTTAGCAATGAAACTGCACAGTATGCAACGCTGGGTATGGGCGCAATGAATGTTGTTATGACACTTGTATCTCTTGTACTTGTAGAAAAAGCTGGTCGTAAAGTACTTCTTCTCATTGGTTTTAGTGGAATGTTCATTACAACTGTATTTTTGACTTTTTGTCTTGCATATGCTGTAAGTTTGATTAGGATTTATAATAGAAATATACCTTTTTTTTAGAAATTAAAAATTCATTTTGTAGTAACAATATTTAAGAATTTAAGATACTTTATGAAATTAAAGATATCTACTTTAATCACATAATTTACTTAGTTTAAACATCATTTAAAATTATCAATAGAGTAATGTCAATATTGTAACAAACTTCTGCCAAATTATCTCTTTTTCTATATATATATATATATATATATATATATATATATATATATATTTATCAATAGTTTTGCTTTTTACAATTTCTTGGCAACTTATCTGTAATTTAAATTATTTAAACTTAGACCTTACGAAAACCTAGTTAAACACATTCTTCTCAGTTGCATAAAATAATTATTCTACTTTTCATTATTGTAAGAAATTTTTTATTAATTTTAGAAATTTAATGTAGAATAATCTTTTGAAATTAAGCTCATAAAAATTAAACAGTATTACAGCTTGCTTAATTCTAGAATGGCAAAAATTATTTGTTTTTAGATAGTTTCATGAATAAACAATTTTAGCCTTACTTAATACAAACTTTTGAATTTTACTTGAGAAATCAATAAATATAGTTATATTTATATGAATAACTACAATCTGAAACTTTGTTAGTTATATTATTAATGAGAATGAGAGATGCATATTATAAACATAAAAATATATTTACTCTCTACTGCAGAGCAACCATGGTAGTTTAAGAAATATTTCCAGGTCATGTAATTCCAGAAGGGTAGATGTTCCATGACCATGCTGGCCAAGATGATCCACAGCCAGTCCTTCATCATATGAAGCACATGTTGTGCATAGTTCTCATTTGACATGTTATCTGCTTAGGTAGAGCAAGTAATAGGATCATAAGTCCTATTTGTTTCAAGTTGGTAGACGTTTAGTCTCATTGATATCATCATTTGGTACATGGAATTAAAGAACTTTCTTGCTTCAGAATTACATTGTCATAGATCACAAGATGGTGTGATTCCAGCAGGGTGGGGCAACAGCCTCTATTTCAGAGCAACCATGATGGTTTGAGAAATATTTCCAAGTCACATGATCCCTTTATAATACTACACCTCATTCACATTCATTCATATCATCCTCTGAAGTAATACCTTACGGTGGTTTCGGAGGCTAAACAGAAAAAGAGAGAAGTCATTTGATTCCAGAGGGGTAGATGTTCTATGACCATGCTGACCAAGGTGATCCACAGCCAGTCCTTCAGACTTATTATTATGTGACAATTTTCTTTGTAGTTATCTTTAACCCAAAGAGTATATTAAGCCCAGATTTATATAAAGTGTATGTTAAATTAGGAACATTAATTAACTGAAGTCATAAGAAAGCAACTAGAGTCATATCAATAATGTAGTTTTCCAAGCAGACTGGCAAATGGAGCAGATTGTTGAGTAACAATAAATTAATACTTAAGCTTCACTTCATACAGTTTATTACTTTTCGAAAATTGTCAAGATCTTGTATCGACTATTTAAATATCAAAATAATATTATTAAATTATTCAGTTATTTGTACTTTTTTATGATCTAAATTATTTCACACTTGTTAAATATGTTTTCTTTTTGTTTCAGGATAGTTATAAATGGGTATCATATGTTAGCATATTCCTTGTGATGGCATTTGTAATTATGTTTGCTGTTGGACCTGGTTCAATACCTTGGTTCTTAGTAGCTGAATTGTTCAACCAATCTGCACGGCCAACTGCAACAAGTTTAGCTGTAATGATAAACTGGACAGCAAACTTTTTTGTTGGTTTAGGATTCCTTCCTCTTCAGGTAACTTTTATGTATTAATCTTTAAAATTTTTCATATAATGTTCCTCCTGGTAGTAGATATTTTTACTTAAAAAGTATATCTTCATAAATGCCTGTATCAGTTGTCTTACTTGTTTAAATATGTATATATTAAATTATCACTAATACTTTACCAGATAATAAAATTTAAGCTTTGGCAGAAAGCTTCTACTAAACAAAGTTAGAAATCATATCTAACCTTTCTTAGCCTATTTAAACAATATCACTTTAATACATTATTTACACCACTTACATAAAATTAAACATCTAAAGTTTACTTTTAATTATTTACTTTTATTTATATTATTAGTATTTAAATATAAAAATTTTACCCCTTCACATTTTAAACAGCAATTTTAAGGTGTAGATTTGTGAATCACCTGACAGTAGATTTGTAGTTTATTATTTAATATTCCTTTAATATTTTATGTAATTTTTTTTAGATCTACTAGGTATTTTCTAAATTTCCTTGAATTTGTAAAGTGCTATTCAGATATCCCATTTATTCTGGGATATCTGACTGGTATCCTTGTGATATCCTGTGACATTTCAGATGTCGTGTATATCTTGTGATATATATCAGACATGTGGGATGAATTATAGATTTCATGTGCCTTCACATGATGAAGGTAACATCATGTGTTATGTAGGCAGATTGCAATAATTATACTAGAGCAGAAAAAAAATTAAATATGATTAGACATTGACATAATCTAATGTCAATTTATTCATGTATTTAATATATATATGCATATATCATATGCATATTCCAAAAGCACACACACGCGTGCACAGATACACTTTTTTTTTTAAAGTTAACATTAACATGTATTTATTATCTTCCCATCTAGATAGCACTGTAGCAAAGCTATTAGCTCTAGCAGGTAAAGTATTGTAATTGGTCCAATTTGGGCATATGTGGTTTTCTCTGGATCTTGATGTTTTGACACCTAAGGAACCTAAAAAACAGGATAAAAATTTTCAGAATGTCAGTGTTCTCATATGTACATCTATTTGCTTGGTGTTGGCCTCTAAATCACCTTATATCTCCAGGATTACTGGACCAATTTTAACCAAACTTAGTCAGATTACTTCATATATAGGGCATTGATGCTATTAAATTTTCAGCATCAAGTGTAAGGAATAGGAATATTAAATTTACATAAGGCTGTAGAGCAAGGTCTAGTATCTCAATATTTTGCCCAATTAATATCATATTTTTCTTATGCACATTTGTTAACAAATAAAATAAATATAAAGTTGTTAACAAATAAAATAATATTTGCAAAAATCTTTTTGCAAATATTATTATTTTTTTGATGTCACTGGTGAATGGTAAAATTAAATAAATGAATATTTAAAGTGTAAAAAATTGTGAAATTACATTAGTTTAATTAGTGCCAACTGTCACCGCTAGTCCCATCTACTGCTAGTAGTCAGTCAACTGTATTGTAAAAACTGTAGTCAGTTTTTAGAATACACAAGTTTCATCAAAAGATAATCAGTCGGCAATTAAATGGTCTGAAACTGTAAATAAATAAACATTAAAAATACAAAATAAGTTTATAAGGTTTTTTTTTATTTTATTTTAGAACTGTAATTCTAAAATTAGTACAAAAATCCCTTATAAATAATAAATCTCTAATGTAATGAAATTTAAGTAATGTTCACTGAATGTTTAGATATTAATATTGGTCTTTATTTCATTATACTTCCATATCTTTTTTATTATTTATAGGAACTTATGCGTGAAAATGTATTCTTTATATTTGCTGCACTTCAAGCATTCTTTGTAGTATTTATCTATAAGAAAGTACCAGAAACAAAGAATAAAACATTAGAAGAAATTACATCAATGTTCAGACAGATCTCATATCAATAAATTCATTATAAATGTAAAAGGTATGTGTAACTTATAACATTTTATTACTCTGAATAAACAAATATTAGTAAATTAAAAAAAAAAAAAAAAACTAAAATTTTTAGTAAAACTTGAATAAAGGAAGATATTACTAACTAATAACATCTCGTCTTATCAAATAATTATCATACTTTACCAAATATTCATTCAATTATTTAAATAATAATATTAAAAAAGATTACTTAATATCTTAATACTAAGAGTACTAAGTATAAGTCTATTTTGAAGTTGTCAATATTATTGGCTGTCTTAATTGGCTTCATCAGTATAAAGATTTTATATTGTTACATTTATATATATATCAGATCTTTTAATAAAATTAATGAATGAAAATCAAAATAACCTGAAATATGTAAAAACTACAGTAACAGGCAATTAAATTTATAATTACAAACATGTAATTATAAATGTAACAAAAAAAAAACATTTTTTTACTAAATGAGAAATATAGATTTATGAGATTTTTTAGCCTATTTAAGAATTTATCTATGAGTAATATCAAAACAGACCGTGAGCTCTGCTATTCTCTAAAATGTTAGCTTTCAACCAGTATATATGTGTAATGGGATGTATTATAGTGTGTCTTCAAAATAAACATTGAATCAGCATTGATTGATATAAATAATTGAAAGTATTAGTAAGTATATTTATGAATATACATAGTACTTCTTAGTAAATTTTTAATGTGTTCAACATGTTTTTAAAAATTTACTAAGAAAGAGTATTGTGAATCTTCTGACATGTGTAGATAAAATATCTTTTTTCAATCTTTCATCTGTCCACCTGAGCCATAATTTTTGTTTTCACTAGACCTTTGTTATTTTGCCCATTTTTCTTTTTTTAACATATTTTTGATCTAGGCAATGAAATATGATAAAAAAATAATTTAAGGATTATATACGTACTTTTCTTATCTTGCATGATAAGAAAAGTACATAAATAAGTCCTTAAATTAGTTTTTAATATTTAAAAAAATTTTTTTTTTAATAATTTCTTAAATTATATCGCTATCATTTACACGTGATGAAAAGGCCAATTAGTACTAATAAATATCACTTACAATACCTAATTGTCATATCAATAATATTGTAAAACACTAGTAAGTAATTCAAATAACATAAAGATTGTTTACTGCATAAAAAATTACTAAAGTTAAGTTATAGTGAACAACTGTGTTATTTCTTACGTATGTATGTACGGTCACGTCCACAGACACAAACAGTTGGAAATAAAAATATGACTGAAAATTTCACGAAAATAACAGTAAAATTATGAAAATGGTAAAAGAAGACAATAAATAACCCAAAGGAATAATAAAAAAACACATATGCAGTTTAAAGAACGATCAAAACAATGAAAACAAATGCTGTTCAGAAAGATACGAAACAAGACATATAGAACAGAGAACCGATATGCTACTACCACTTCACCATTAAATTAGAGTAAAAATGGAACTAGACTCACACACATTGCAGTAACTCGTCAAAAAACAGGTCAATTCCTAATGACAAATTATTTCATTAGACACTTTTCAGGAAAAAAGTGGATGAATTATTTTATCAAGGGCAATTTATATCAAAGTAGTTAGTGGTGAGTTATCTTGTGAAAGATTGTTAATGGGTTAATAAAAACACTGAACATGTTAATTAATTCTTATACATTTTTTCAGAAGTACAGAATTACATCTCTGGAAAATCAGCTTTCATTCTGCAATTCTATGTGTATTTCTCAGAATAAATAAACATCATTTCATTTCTATTGTTATTTGTATAGATCAAAATGAAAATGTAATTTACCTTGTATATAATGCTTTGTTTTACAACAGAAAGAGAGAGATTAATTTTTTTATCTGTCAGTCTTCTTATGGCTTTAAAAAAGTGAAGTACCTGAGGAACAAGAGATGTTAATAAGGACTGCTTTTGTTTGAGAGTAAAAATGTTCAGTACATAACCAGAATCTATGTTGGAAAGAATGAAGATGTTATTTATCACCTAAAATTCAGTAGACTTAGTTTGCTGATATGAAACGTTATAATCAGTTTTATAGAAATAGCTAGAAACCATTTCACTCTTCACCTTCCTTGGTAAGATGGCAAGAGATGCTGGTTGGTTATTTGTAATAGTGACTGTACCATTTTTGAGAGTGAGTTGTGTTCTCATAAATGAACGACTATAACCATAACAATATGGACTAACAGAAAAATATAATAAATTTTTTACAGTTTAATTTTAATGATTTTTTTTTGCAGGCTGTGAATATTCATCCAATTCTAAAGAAATCCTATGTTCTGTTACACAATCGATAAGGATATGGAATAAATTAGTTGGCAGCAGTACAACTTAGCATCACATTTACTAAAAGAGACTATTTCTAAAGTTCCAAGTACCAGAGACTTTATACTGTTAGCATATAAATTTAATTAAAAGTTTTTTTATACCGTTTTTAATCTAATACTCAAGATAATAAGATCTCTACAGAATATGTGTACAAACTACTTAAAAGTAATTTCTGTAGAGATTTTTTTATCATTTTATCGTATTTTGATAACAATTTACTTGATGTCTCACATTCTATATTGCCTTTATCCTTTTAAGAGGATTTTACTGATTTGTAAACTTTGAGAGAGTATTAATGTGTATGTATGGTTTTAATTTTTAACTTGTTCATTTTTTACGGTAATTGTATTTTTTATTTTAGATCATGAGATTTTACCATTTTATTATAACTAAAACTTTGTCAGAATTATATTATATTAAAGTATGATACATTTTAAGAATTAATGTGTCCTTATTTAATTAATTTGTAATAAATATATACATTTTATTATAACTATTAATCGTACAGTCATTAAGCATTTTTATTTGTTCATGATATTTGATCAATATCATGCCAGTAAATTTATGATTGTTGTAAAATAATTAAATCAATTTTAATTAAAAGTAACAGTTTATAAATTTTTTATTTAAAAGATAATTTAAGAACTGTTTAAATACAATTATATTTTTCAGACAGATATTGGTTGTGAAAGAAAATGTATATCTGAAATTGTGTCTGTCGATAAGAATAATTTAGTTGCATGAAAATATGAATTATTTATTTATAGTATTCTTGTTTCTAGTTTTTTCTAATTTGTATGATTATAATATATGGATTTTAGAGGAAAATTTACATGGCATAAGATCATTACTTAAGTTAGTGTCTCATTAAAAAAAGTAAAACAGTGGTCCCTCTTAATAGATTATTTGTATGTAAAAATATGTATCTATAACTATTCATTATAGATGATAAAAAATTAATTGTATGATAAGAATCGTATAAAGAAAATTGATTATGCTATTTAAATTTGAGGATGATTACATAAAACTAATGTTATTAGCATGATCTGTACTGATATGAAACTCTTAAAAATAAACTTGATTCATAATAATAGCATTATTTGAATAATTTATGCATTACCCTAATGCTATAAATTAGTTTTCAGTATCTAGTGAGTTGCTACTGAAATATTCACATAGAATTTGTTGGTTTCAGTAAGGTAGTCTGGCCATTTAGAATCTACCAGATCCCTCCTGTTTGAAACCTAGACATTATTAAGATAATGTATATAATAAAAAGCATGAAAATATTCTTTTAGTTGATAAAAATTGTATAAATTGTTGTATTAATCCTATTTTATACAAATCTTAATTATTTTTCTGTTGAACTTCATTTATCTCATTTTGTTATTATAGTATTTACAGTGAAAAATTAAGTCAAAAATTGTTTGGAGCTGGTTGTTTTTCTTGAAGAATATGTAAAAAAAAAAATATTAATATTTTTTCTTTGAATTCAGTATTTTTAGGACTGCAAATAAATAATCCGGGTGCCATGGGTTTGATTCCCAGTCAGGCATGGCGTTTTTACATGCTACAAAAAGTTTCATTTATCTCATCCTCTGAATCAGTATCTTACTGTGGTCCCACAGATTAAAAAAATAACAGAAACTTTTATTTAGATCATTATAAAATGAAAAAAACAACATAATATGGACCACTGTTAGAGTACACTTACATACGTATTTAAATATACATTTTTTTGTGAAAAAAAAACAAACAATAATTATAATATCTAAGTATATGGTTAGTTACTTTGCAAATGCGACATATAAAAATGCATTTTGTACACATTACAGATAACTGATTAAATTTTAAGTATTATCAATACCACTGTTAATATGTTACCATCTGTTAATGTGTTTGCATTATTGTTAACATAAATCTGTTGTAGAGAACACAATTTTATAATACTGATTATACATGTCCATTATTTATAA
Source organism: Lycorma delicatula (assembly GCF_047948215.1). NCBI lineage: Eukaryota > Metazoa > Arthropoda > Insecta > Hemiptera > Fulgoridae > Lycorma > Lycorma delicatula. The sequence continues at coordinate 238,342,777 of NC_134456.1, forward strand.
GCTCTTAAGGAAAAATTTGCCTTTTTTTGTGCTGAATATTTGAAGATGTTTTATAGAACTGATATTAATATTTACTGGACTGGTATAATTAAACACATTAAAAAAATTACACAAAGATTTAAAAAATAAAAATAAAATAGGATATATTTTTATACTATACCTACACCTTTATGTGCCATGTAATTTATAAGTAACCAAATTCTATTTTTATAATGTGTAATATATTTGTAAATATATGTATTTGTGTAGCTTAATGTTTGTTCTATGATTAAACTACATGTTTTATATCATATTGATTTGTTAGAAAAAAATATATGTGTAGTAAAACACTACAATACTACATAATAGTAATAGTTTCAGTAATTTATTTATGTATTGTTTTAATTAAATGTATTTATCAATAAATTGTCCTTAAATTTATTTTAATTAGAATTAATTTATAGAGTGATAAATAAGCATAATTTATTGTATGTATAACTTAATATTTAAAAATAATACTGTTTTATTAAAAAAAAAAATCATTATTATTTAACAAAACTCCTTTTCTTCTTTACCTTAGTCATTTGTATACATGAGTATAAAAAAAGGAAATCAAGTAAAAGCTTACAACTTTTAATAAGCTAAGAATTTTTTAGGCAGTATTGCCTAAAAAATGCATTATTGCCTTGTAATTAGAGGTTTGTAAGGCTTAACCCAAAAGTTCCTGAAATAAGCTAATTTTTTTTTTTTTTGTCTTCAGTCATTTGACTGGTTTGGTGCAGCTCTCCAAAATTCCCTACCTAGTGCTAGTCGTTACATTTCAGTATACACTCTACATCTTTTAACTATATTTTCCAAATGCTTCTTTCTTCATCTATTTGCCGCAATACCTCTTCATACCACCCATCTGATTTTTAACATTCTCCTATAGCACCACATTTCAAAAGCTTCTAATCTTTTCTTCTCAGATACTCCGATTGTCCAAGTTTCACTTCCATATAAAGCGACACTCCAAACGTATACTTTCAAAAATCTTTTCCTGACATTTAAATTAATTTTTGATGTAAACAAATTACATTTCTTACTGAAGGCTTGTTTCGCTTGTGCTATTCGGCATTTTATATCGCTCCTGCGATAAGAAAAAAATTTCTTTATTTCTTAAGCTAATAAGAAATAAGTAAATTAACTTAATTATAGGTATCCAACCTCTTCCAAGTAGTTTCATTTTGCATAGATAGCACACTCTTTTCATTTTTCCAATGACTAGAAATACTTTTGAAATTCTCTGATCAGGGTGTTTGTTACTTCCTGCAATTCAGTCTGGATCTCTTCATTAGACTCAAAACACCATTCCTTAACCTTTTCGATACTGATGTCTAATGCTTACATGACTGCAGTAAACAGTTCGCACAGACTACAATCCTATAAACTCGTTTTACTTATCATTTGAGTATTATCATCATGTTAACAAGACTAATATAATTCTTTTACGAACAAGTGCTGCACTTTATTAGCTTTTAAATAAAATATTTGTACTTGTAATAGGTTGCAGCTAACAGCTGGGAATAGAGAGAATAAAATCATATTACTGGCGTTCTAAAACTAGGTTCTTTAAGTTTTGTGAACTATATTAGTAAACATGACTTATTTTTCGCATTCATGTCCAGGATTTATTTCTTTTTGTTATACTCTAATAATGTCTGAAATTAGTGAACATATAGTGAATGAAACTAACACATATTGCACCCAAGCCTTTGAACAAACTGATCTTGCTCATTCAAATTTACAATGATGGAAACTAACCAATATAGATACAACTGTATACATTTTTGAGTTTGACCATACTTATGCCATGAAATAAGAAAAATTGTTTAAGAGTACTGGTCAACAGGTAGGCTATTACATTTCCCAATATTTTCTGAAACGATGGCTAGAGACATCTGTCTCTAGCCATCGTTGAACATTCTTAGTATGCTTCATTTTGCCAGTAATAAAGATCAACCTTTAGATTTTTCAAAGTTCAAGAATTATTAAATAAATTGAAAAAACATTTCTCAAATGTGTTTTACCTTTTTCATAGTAGTCCTTAGTTTTGTTCAAAGGCAGACTTAACTTTGTTTATGTTTACAAAAAAAACTTTTAAATGAACTAAAATAATATTCATTCCTACTGATTGTAAAGTGTTAAGAGAATGACCGCATAACTTTAATAAAATAACCTAGTTTGAGCATGAACTAGAATTTACAGTATGGTAAAGGTTAAGGTTTAACTTCATCTTTGGAAACAGGAAGAAGTTATATGACTAGGTAAAAATCCACTCACATGTTTTCTACAAACAATGATATTGTCATGCTTCAGGAACCAAGATTTTTATTCCTGCGATAAGAAAAAAATTTCTTTAGTAGTCATGTTGTTAGCATCAGATATCCTTTCTGAGTTGTCTCAGAACATCAAAGTAACAATTGTACTTTCGCAATTTGCCTCAGTCAAATTATAAATGCACTATTCTCATGTCATCATTGACTTGCTTGCTTCAAACCTACCTTGCCTTTGACTATGGTAATGTTGAATTCTTATATTGGAATGGAACGTTTTGTTTCAGAGTTTTAGCCATACATCCATAATTTATCACACTAGTAATGATGCTGGAGTTGAAGTTTGGGATATTTGCAATATGATTTTTCATTCTGTGTTTTTATTCAGTGCTGAGCTACATTGCAACAGATTTTGCTACAATGTGCTGCATGTTCAGCTTTCAAGACAGAATTCATTGTCAAAGATTTTATGACAGCTCTCCAGGGTTATAAATATTAGTCTGTTTCCTTTATTCTTGCAGGATGCAATCATACATTTTTGATACAATTTTAGGTGCATTTTTGGTCAAAGAATGACCAGGATGTTATAATTGACTGACAGTTGTTTGTTTTTAAAACACTTTGAACCAATTATTCATTCATGTTTGAAATAAGCAAGCTCAACAAACAATTGCATGAGTAAAATGACAAAACATGGAACTTTTGTAATGTTTTTCATTGCAAAGGTAACGAGAAAGATTAGTTATTAAGGAGTATGTATTCAATTTAAGGTATATACTAGCGGACCCGACAGACGTTGTCCTGATGTGGCATTTTTCTGTAATAAATGCACAACACATAAATATAAGTAACTTATTTAAGTTAAATTAGCAGGAATGTGGACGAAATTTCATTAATATGACTATTAGTATGACTATTATCAGTTTGTGATTGTTGTACTATTGTATTGGTTTTATTGATTAATTATTTGTAGTATGGTTAATATTTATTTTCACTAAATATTGAGATATCTGACAAAAATCGAAATGTTGTAAAAATAATAATTAGTGTAATTAATAAATTTTGGTACTTACGTATTAACGCCACCGCAGCTACAGCTTTATTTAAAAACAAAGTCGGCCCAATTTCCATCGGATTTCCGTGGAAATTGAGTCGATATAGAGTTTAACATAGATTCAAAACAGTCTCTTTATTAACTTTAATAATGGTTATTTATTTTATAAATATAATTTAACCAAACTTAACCTACGTTCGCTTCGCTCGCTAACCTTGACTAATTAACAGAAGTGTTTTGATTATTTAAATAATAAATAATTGCAATAATTACTCAATTTATTAAATAAATACTCAAAAACGGTATTAATTAGGTATTAATTATTTACGGTATTAATTAGTCAAGGTTAGCGAGCGTAGTTATTAGCGAGCGTAATTATTAATGTAGGTTAAGTTTGGTTAAATTATATTTATAAAATAAATAAATATAAATAACCATTTATTAAAATTAATAAAGAGACTGTTCATTTTCCACCGAAATCCAATTGACTACTTTGTTTTTAAATAAAGCTGTAGCTGCGGTGGCGTTAATAAGTAAGTGCCTAAATTTTCATCCACGTTACTTCTAATTTTCACTTAAGATCATTTTAAAAAGTACCTCCTGCATTTTTTTAAAATTTAATAATGTTGAAGTTTCATAACCATGTGATAGCTTAATTAATCAATTAATAAAAAATTAAAGCATTGTAAAAAAAGCAACGTTGTTAAAATTTTAGTAGAAATTTTTATCATTTTTCTCATTCTTTATTTTAACATATATTTTACCAAATTTTAAATAATTGTAACTTAAAAACAATTTTAGAAAATTTTTTTTAAAAAATTAAGCAGCTACAAAAATTATAACTTCAATTTTTTAAATATACTTTAAACTATAATTATTATACATAAATTATATTTTAATTTTATAAATGTTATAATTTATTTTACAAACTGACATTTTTATTTTCAAAGAGACGTTCAATACTTCATAAGTTGCATAGACTCAAATGAGAACTGACAATTTAAATTTGTAGGTTAAGTTGATTGTTATTGAATGCACGTATATACATCATTAAAATTCATTTTAAATGAAAATACTCACGTCAATACTGCATCTTACAAATTTGCACAATGTATATTTTTTAATTACACTTTAAAACGTTATTTAAATAAACAATATTCTCAATAAGCGCGCAATTCTAGCAGACTCAGCAATGCTAGATTTGAGTATACATACAAATTAAATGAACACAATTGAAAGTTTCATAAAACCTTAAAAACAATGAACATTAGGAACTTCACAAAATTTAACCTTTCACTTTATAAAAGTCAGAAGGTAAATAAATCCAAATGGAAAAGCAACAGCACTACCTATCGGATTTAATTCAAACTACTCTCTAAACACAGTAGACCATTAAAAATACAAATTTTAATGTAATAACATTAAGTTACGATGCAAGTAACCGATATGCGAAAAAGCAACAAAATAAAAAAAATTCCTAGAATCCGATCGCACCACCAACTACTGGTTCTGACTGATATGCCAAAAATTAAAAACATATTCTAAAACGCGATCGCAGCGCTGCCTACCAGATTTAATTGTGAACCTTAACCATCACAACCACCTTAACCTCAACAACACATAAATAAATGAATTAATTAAAAAAAAACATTTTCTATCGGATCAAATTGTGAATCTAAATCATTCTCGAATCAACTTAATCACACACACAAAATTTCAACAAAATCAGTCCAGCCGTTTAGGAGAAGTTCAGTGGCATACACACGCAGAGAAGAAATATATATATATAGATGTATAGTTCACAAAACAGGCCATATTATTTTTGCCATAGGATAATAAAATAAATTCACCCTCAATTTTTGTAACATGAGCTTTAGAGTAATGCAAGTAATGATAGCTCTGATTTTAAGAGGAAGCAGTATTTACTGCTATTGTTTTTACAAACTACAAGGAGGCTCTGCTCTGTCTTGTATCTCAAACTGAAATTGTGAGGTCTCAGATTAGGTCAGATCCCTGAGATTGGGTTACCCATTGGTGGAATTGTTCTATCTCATGCAGTGAGTTTGTCTACAACTTATGGTCCATTTACTACAAAAATTTGTTACTTTCAGTTACTAAAAAGAGAGCTGATGTCCATACCTATCAAGTGGACAAGGTGAGTATGCGCTAGGTTTTGATTTGCAGTTGAGAATGCTGGTGAATAAACTAATTTTTTTTCTATAGCCATGATGAAATTTGGGTAGCAGAAGGTTAACCTGCGACCTAACAAAGGCTTCATTGTTGTGATATGAAGATTTGACACATATCTTTAAAATGCTCATTTTTCAGGACATTAAAAAACTACCTATAAAATTTAGAAATTAACTAATTTCTAAATTTAGAAATTCTAATTGCCGATTGTCTAATTAGTTCAACCGTTTCATCTGGTACACTTGGTCTACCGGTTGATTTCTGTTTCTTAACTGATCCAGTTTCTTCGAATTTTGAACCATGTTATGTTATTTTTGTTTGGTGGATTTTTTCCGAGTTCACGTTGAACTAAAATTACGGATTTTCAATAAATTCAGCTATCAATAAAACACACTTTGCTTTGTCTTTATCCGAAAACATAGTAACTCACTAAACTCACCGCAACAACAATACAAGAACTGACGTCGTGGTTACAACTGCTGATAAACAAACTTTTGGGTTGGAGGCTTTCAGGGATACCAATATAACATCTTGAAATTTCCCTACAATTTTCCTATGAATTACTGAAACCGCACCATTCTTTTATGATAACTCTGTACATTAAAATACCCAGCTTTCATATACTACCATTTCTTACTTACCTATATATTCCTAAAACATGTTTCCAACCTTTCCATAAATTGTTTATATTTTGTTTCCAATTGTTGTACCTAATAAACTTATTCATTCTCTCTTCTGTTCAATTATTTCATTTTATTCAGAATTTTATCCTTTTTATAAATTTATGTTACACATTTCCATGCAACTTTTATTCTATTCTTATGTAATTCTTTATGTAATTTTCAATTGAAGCATATATAATATTGGAATTTACAATATTAGATTTTCCAAGAAAGAGATAAATATTTCATTTTCAGCTATTAGTGCTTCATCACAGTGCTAAAGTCATTTAATACTGTGAAGCCAAATGAAGATAATGTATACACTTACGTGTAACATTTATATTTTCTTATCGCATTTAAACCTCAACCATAAAACAGATAAGGATTAAAGCTGCATTATTATTCTCGAACCTGAATATTAAAGTACATGAATCATAATTGATTATACTTTTCTCTATAAAATTAAAATGTTATCAATATTATTTTCAATTTGTTTGTCTATTAAACAATTTATTCTAATAAAACTGTGTACATATTTCGCATGTTAAATTAATCTTTACGTGTATAAACAATATCATTATTTCATTTTAAGTTTTGTTTGTTTTTTTGAATTACTAATTAAAATGACTAAATTAGACACACTGATTGCCCAAAGGGGGTCGAATTAAGGGAAATCTAACAAGATTACAAACATTTTTGAACAAATACTTAGTAAACTCTACATCATTGACTGAAATAAATTTTCGATTAAATAAATCAAAGGAGCTACTTGATCACGTTAACCAAACAGCTATTAAATAAGGCTTCCTAAAATGAGCATTCCAACCTTTTCTGGTTTGTATGAAGGTTTGTATGGTTGTTATTCAAGGAAATGTTTTCTGCTTCTATTGGCAAAAACAGTGGGCTAGATGAGGTACATAAACCTGCGTCAGTCATTGAAGGGTGGTGATGTGGCTAAAATCATTGATGCAGTTTTTTTGATGTCTCAAAATTTTAATGTCACCGAGGCTTGGCAGTTACCAAAACAAAAGGGTCATAGTGGATCAACACGAAAAGGCAATTTTTAATCAACCAATATTGAAAAGGATTCCAGCATTTCATTTCAACATCTTCTCAATGATACAACAGCGCATTTGAAACCACTATCCATTTTAAAACAACCAGTAGAAAGTTAGGATACATTATTAAATGTATTGTAGTCATTGAAATTAGATTACAGCACTAATAAGGAATGGTAATTAAAAGCAGAACCAAATAAGGTACCAACATATAAGGAATTCTCTGACTTCCTAAATAAGAGATGTCAGAGGCTAGAAGCAGTGGCTAGTAGCAAGAGTAGCTGGTCCAGGGCCCATCTTTTACCAGTGCAAAATCATTAAATCACTTTCTTACGTCAAATCAGAACAAAAATCATAATTTTCCCAAACCAAACAATAAATATACTTATGTCATCTCTGAGAAACAATCACATTCCTCTAACATTAAATGTGTAATTTGCAGATTAGAACACAAGATGTTCAATTGTCCCACCTTCATTAAAATGAGCACAGATGTAAGAAAGGAACAAGTTAAGCAACTACTTATGCATCAATTGTTTTCGTCCTGGACACTTGAAAAAGGATTGCAAGGTACTAGGCAAGTTCAAAACTTGTGGTCAAACTCGCAATTCTCTGTTGCATTTGTCATCAGCTCTGGAGCAGATTCAGAGAAAATGTCTGGTAATACGGAAGTAGTAAACTCTAAACCACACTATTTAAGTGAAACTGTAGTCATCTCATACAATGTAACTGTAGTCATCTCATACAATGACCCAAAATTAATTTAAAAATGGAATGCCAATCAGTGGCATTGGTTCAGTAAATGCAAATGCAAGTCATTGTGTCACAACAGTGATGAAATCTCGCTACTCAAATTTTAAGGCTCAAATGGATTTCCATAGTCTACCAAAAATTACACAATCATTGCCAATGACAAAAATAAACATCTCACATTGCAACCAACCAAAAAATATTTTTCTAGCAGATCCTTTATTCTATGAACCTCAACGAATTAATGTGCTAATTTTAGAAATATTTTACAACTTATTGTGTGTAGGCCAGTTTTGCTTGATACACAGTTCTCCAGTACTTCAGAAAATGATTCTTGGTTGGGTGACCTCTGGTACCACACCAAGTCTAACAAAAAATAATACAAAGGCCCAATGTTGTATTGCTGCTGTTGAAAACTTTGACAAACAATTACAATCATTTTGGGAAATTTAAGAAATAAACCATCATAAAGATAAGGAAACACTCTTAATGGGTGAAGATGCCTTATATGAAGAACACTACTCCAAGACTGTGACGAGAAATCAAGAAGGACGTTTTCTTACAACTTTACCAGTAAAATCTAACATTAGTGATCTGGGAAATTCAAGAGACAGAGCAATCAGACGATTTTATCAGCTTGAAAAAAGATTGCAGAAGAATGTAACGCTCAAGGATCAATACGTAGACTTTATGGAAGAATACATAAGACTTGGCCATTTGGAAAGAATTAGCAAAAATAAAATCCTTCATATTTTATTCCAACCACTCAGTTACAAAAAATGACAGTACAACAACAAAACTTCACATGGTATTTGATGCATTCTGCAAAACTGATACAAATATATCACTCAATGACTGTCTAAGTGTCAGTCCAGTAGTTCAAGACAATTTATTTTCTATTGTGATTAGACTTAGAAAGCATAGAATCTTTATGACTGTAGATGTAAAAAAATGTATTGCCAGATATTAGTAGATCTGCAACATCTCAACCCCGTAGGGGAAGATACCTAGTGACGTTCTGGTCGTCACCCTGTTTCCCTGGTTCCTAGCCCTGATGGACTTTAACAGGAGTCTTCTATTGCCCTCTGATTTTTTACATCTCATAGTAATAAGCCCGGCCTCGTTGGAATGCCACTGATGTAAATGCCTTGGTAGACATTTGCATAGGTGATTTAATAACTTAGCTTTTGCCTTTGCTGTAGGCCTCATCTGAGTAGATCTGCAACATCCCAACCCATAGGGGAAGACACCCGCCTAGTCACATTCCGGTCACCACACCATCCCCCTCTTTCCTTGCCCTGTTGGGCTCTAACAGGAGTCGTCTAACGCCCTCTGACTTCTTACGTCTCATAGTAATAAGCCTGGCCTCGTTGGAATGCCACCAATGTAAATGCCTTGGTAGACATTTGCATTAGTGATTTAATAACTCAGCTTATTGCCTTCGCTGTACGCCTTGTCCGGACATCTTGAATGTCCTACATCGTATCCCTCTGAACTAGCTAATCGAGCTCGCGGAAGCGCAAACCCTGCGCCTTGTTCTACTTATTATGAGCCAATTACGTGAATGTCTCGAAATTCAAGGCAAATAAAACAACACACCACCAAACATGTTGATCGCAACAATGGAATTTAGTCCTAGTTACCTTATGAACTCAGCTTACTCTTAAATAAACCCCTGACTTAGGTTAAATTATGGACTTCGGACTGGTAGTAGACCTGCAACAGACAGATTTGCAGCTTATCTTTTGGAGAAGTAATCCATCTCTCCCATTAAACACATATAAATTAATTACACTTACATACATGGAAAAGCTTCAGCTCCATATTTGGCAATGAAATCATTACAATTACTTGCTACTGAATATGACCAGTCTTATCCTGAAGGACAATCTGCAGCGTTCTGATTTTTACATTGATAATATCATGACTGAAGGAGAGTCTCTTGAAGAAGATACAAACTTAATTACGGTAGATATTTAAAAATGGATACTTTACACTGAGATAATGGCATTCTAACAATTATCAACTATTACAGAATCTCTCCAGTGAAGAAATAGAAACAGAAAAGGTTTATGATGTCAATCAGAATGACGCAGTAAAAACTTTAGGACTACATTGGAACCCACAGTGTGATACGTTTCATTTTGTTGTGCACCTTGAGGTCAGAAACTGTCAACATGTTGCAAAAAGGTAATACTTTCAGAAGTTTCCAGGATTTTCGATCCACTTGGATTAATTGGCCTAGTAGTTTTAACTGCAAAAATGCTCTTACAGGATCTATAGCAGCTCAAGTTAAATTGAAATGAAAGTGTACCACTTCATATACAAAACAAGTGGCTTACCATAAGGAATTCATTTACAACACTCAACAATTTAACAATACCTAAATATATTCATGCCGGACTATAACAATTTACAATTACATACATTCTCAGGTACATCAGAAAAGGGTTACGGTGCACGTCTATTTCTCAGGAGTGAAGATATACAAGATAATGTCAAAACAATGTTGATATGTTCAAAATCTAGTCGCCCCTTTAAAAAGGTTAACCTTACCACAGTTAGAATTATATGGAGCCACTTTGGCTGCTGAATTATCATACAAAACAACTGTATCTTTAAAAATAAACTTAAACAATTGATATTATTGGTCAGATTCAAAAATCGTTTTAGCATAGATAAAGTCATTTTCCACCAACTGGAATGTGTTTGTAGCAAACCGCATTGGAAAGATTCAAGAAATTTCAGACCCTGATGAATGGAATTATGGTGAAAATCTTGGTGATATGGCTTCACGAAGAGTTTCAGCGGAACAGTTGTTAAGGTCAACATTATGGTGGCAAGAGCCATTATGGTGGTTGTCAGATCCTTCCACATGGCAATAACCATTGGATTTGAAGTTCTATGAAGAAGACATACCAGAGCGAAGGTCTACATGTCCAGTTAATATGATCACTTTAGATGATGATCTGACTTGCACAAATTCGTCTCTTGTTAGGCTTAAGCACGTATCAGCTTACATTCTTCGTTTCATAAATAATGCAAAACTGAAAGATCACAGTTTAAGAACATATGGATTATTACAAACAAATGAATTAGATCAAGCAGTGATCACTCTTGTCAAGACAGTTCAAAAAAGGGCATTCAGTGATGAAAACAATCAGCTAAAAAATGGCAAGGGATTGAGCCCACATAGCTCTTATCGCTGTACCCATTTATTGACAACGACAATGTTATCAGAGTTGGTGGTCGAATACATAATTCAGATTCAAGCGACTATCAAAAACATCCTGCTGTTCTTCCATATAGTCATCACTTCACAAAACTGGTTGGAAAACATGAGCATATTAAACAGTTACATTCAGGCCACAAGCATTACTTGCTTCACTTCGACAACAGTTTTGGCCTGTTAACGAACGAAAACTTGCAAAACAAATAGTTCATGAATGCGTTATATGCTTCAGAGTAAAACCACAGTACATTCAACAACAAATGGGAGATTTGCCGGCTGAAAGAGTGCAACTGTCTAGATCAATTCTTAATGTCGGAGTGGGTTACTGTGGACCGATTGAAATTTTTGATACATTTGATTACTTGTTTGTATGGCCACAAATGCTATTCACCTGGAGCTTGTTCAAGAATTAACCAACAAATCTTTCTTGGCAGTGTTACAATGCTTTATTTACATCATGGAGAGGAAAATGCTCTAAAATATTCAGTGACAACGCAAAGAATTTTGTTGGAGCCTCAAACGAATTAAACCAACTTTTATCATCAAGAGCACATCATGAAACAATACATGATACCCTTGCTGAAGACAATATTACCTGGAAATTCATTATTCCTCCCAGATCTCATTTCAGAGGACTGTGGGAAGCCGGAGTAAAATCTGTAAAACATCTCTTGCTAAGAAACAATTAGTAAAGTATCACTGACATACGAAGAATTATACATGATTTTATGTTTAAATTCCCGTCCATTAGCTTACCTTTCTTCTGATCCTTCAAACCTTTACCCTTTAACCCATGGGCATTTTCCAACAGGTCAGCCACTCACCACGATTCCAGAGGTCAGCATTAACCGCCTCAGTAGATGGCAACACATCAATCAACAAACCGTGCAGTTCTGGGAACGATGGCGTAAAGATTACATCAGTAAACTTCAGTAATGGGTAAAATGTTAGACTGCATCAAAAATCGTCAAGTTGGTATTGTAGTTATCATTCATGAGAATAACACTCCTCCTCTACATTGGAGGCTAGGTCGTGTAATAGAAACAATGAAAGGATCAAATGGTAACATTAGAGTCATCATGGTAAAGACTCTAACAAAAACATTAAAAAGAAGTATTACAAAGGTGTGCTCACTTCCAAACATTGATTAGACAGAATTTAGCTAGTGTCTTAAGTTCAGTAAAATATTAATAATAACCCACTTTTTCATATATTTTTGTATTTCCTGATTTGTTTTGACTTTGTGTTTTTATTTGTTTTAAACATTTTGTTCAATTTTGTGTTCTTTAGTTTTAATTTTCTTTTGTTCATTTTTTTTTGAGGTTGAAAACTGGTTGTTTTCAAGGTGGGCAGAATGCTGTAAATTGTATACATATGTTTTGGTTACATATGTGTGTGCTTGTAGCGGGAATGGCAGTGCAAGTCAGTCAGCTTCAAGTCGAGCTGCCAACTAAAAGTGAACGTGCAGTGTTCAGTTAATACATGTTTGGACAGGATTATAATTTATACAGTACAATTACCATTATTCATATAAGTCACTTCTATATGATAAAAATAAAACATTATTTCATAAATTCAATTGAACTTTATTTGGGAGTAGTTCATACCCTAACTCCAAGATTCAATGAAGTGCATCATAATTAATTCTTTTGTCAGTTGTTTGAATCAATTAAGTATTATAATTTATTAAAAATGAATAAAAGAGAATTTTGTGGGGTGATCAAACATTACTTTTTGAGAGGCAAAACCATAGAGGAAATTAAAGCCAAGCTGGATAAATATTATGAAGAGTCATCCACATCGATTAAAACAGTTTAATTGATTAACAATTTTAAGTGGTTTGGTTATTTTTAGTGATCGTACAAGCAAAAATGATGCTTAACATTCAGGACAGTCTGTTGAGGTTACAACAGAGGCAATGAAAAATTCCATGATATGGTGATGGAAAATAAAAGATTTGGAGTATATAAAATTGCTGAGATAGTAGAAATCTCAAATGGATAAGTGAATCATATTTTATTGTGTTTGCTGACACCTGATAACAAGCATTAACAAATAAAAATTTTTAAGCATGTTTTGTGGCTGTTTCAATGTAATCAAGGGGGATTTTTTTCCTGTAATAATAACTGATGAAACTTTGATATTTTACTACTAACTTGAAAACAAGAACAGAGAAAATGGTGGGTTACAGCCAAGGAACTTGTTCTAAAGAAAGAGAAAATTGTTCCATTAGCAGATAAAAAGTGAGGTTACTGTCGTTTGGAGTAATCATGACAAAGTCTTCATTTAGTTTCTAGATAAGAGTAAAATGATAACTGGTAATGTCGTACAACTTTGTGGATCCTCTAAATGAGGAAATAAAAAAAGTGACCAGATTTAACAAAAAAGAAATATTTTTTATCGTGAGAATGGTACCAACTCACTTTTTGGTAACAGCAAGATTGTTCAAATTATGCTATGAAATTCTTTTGGCATCCCTCCTACTCATGAGACTCAACACTTTTTATCATTTGTTTCCAAATGTGAAGAAATGGCTTGCTGGAAAAAGATTTGTATGAAATGATGAAGTTGCTGAAACATGTCCATTCTGAAGACTTTGATAAATCATAGCATAAGAATGGAATTGAAAAACTTGAGCATCATTGGATGCTCTTTAATTGTATATAGTTGAAAGGAGATTATGTAAAGTAGTAAAGAAAACTTTTTCTGAAAAACTGTCTTCATATTTTTGCAAGGAGTTATAAAAACAATCCTGGTACTTACCATATACGAGGTCTGTTCAAGAAATACATAGACTGTTTGAATTGCTCAGGTCCAGTTGGTTCCAGTCAAATCCACTTGGCATCGCCATGTTCGTACAAATCGGCAGATTACAACGCAGTTTTTTAATTGCAAATATCATTATTGGTTGCTTAGCTATGCAGTTGTTTGTGAAGTGTGTTTTTTTTGTTTCGCGAATTTTAGAATGAGTGACTTGAATGAGCAAAAAGTTACGTGAAATTTTGTGTTAAACTCGGAAAATCTGCAAGTGAAACTTTTGATATGCTCAGACAGCTTACGGCGACATTGCTGTGAAGCGTGCGACATGTTTTAACTGGCATGGACGTTTTAAAGATGGTCATCAGTCGATTGAAGACAATGACGTCCTTCCATGTCAACTGACGACTCACACATAGACAAAATTAACACCCTGGTTCAGGCAAATTGACATATGACCATCAGAGAGCTTGCTGAAGAGTGTGGGGATATCAGTTGGATCATGTTATGAGATTTCGAGATCATTTTACGAGAGTGGTGACTGGTGTATTCATCACAACGCTCCAACCCATTCAGCCCTCAGAACTCATGAGTTTTTGGCCAAACACTCGATCACTATTCTTTCCCACCCATCCTACACACCTGAACTTGCTCCTTGTGACTTCTTCTTGTTCCCCCAAACTAAAAAGACCTTTGAAAGGAAGAAGATCTGAGACGATTCTCGAGATTGAGGCAAATGCGACGAAGGAACTGAAGAACATCACAAAAGAAGCGTTCCAGGACTGTTTCCAAAATTAAAAACACCATTGAGATAAGTGTGTGCATCGGGGAAGAAGAGTACTTTGAAGTGGACCCAGACAAGTAACTTCTAAATAAAGTACATTTTGTTTTATGATGTTAGTCTACATATTTTTTTAACAAACCTCGTAAATTTCTTGTTACTGATTAAAAAAAATTAGTTTTAAACAGATAAGTAACATAAGCATTCACTTATTCATAAATTTATTAACTCTGAACAGTAGCAAAGTTATTGAAAATATAAGATACCAACTATACCATCTTCAATACTTGTCAATTGTTTTCACCATATCAAATCAATTATATCAAAAAAACTCCAACTAATCAAAACATTTACTGAAGGCTGTTATTAAAAAAAAATTATATACTTTTTTTTAATATAAAAATAATTTCTTTATAAACCTAAATCACCAATACTATTCCGCAAAAACACTAACATCTGTGAAGTTGTCATGTATAAAGTTATAAAAATGTATGCAGATTTTAATGTATACATACTTTCAGAGAACACAACAAGGGAAGTAAATAAGACAAGATTAAGCTAAAATAACATTTAATTTTCCATGAAGAATATAAAATACAATGTATGACAATAATAATAACAATAAAAATTATTTTACACAATTAAAGTCTTTAATCAACACATTACACTATAATATATTATCTACTAAACAGATTATGTTAGATAGAGTCTACTGATAATTAAGACGTTGTCCCTTTATGTTATCATTATTACTCATCACTTTTAATAATCTCAGATACAAGATACATAAATGGCAACAACATTTTATTCCATTGCTCCATAGATGAACAAACAGTGCCAATAAAATTCTAAGAATTAAATTATTAAGTAAATATTTTTTATATATTATCAATCAATCTTCTGTCAGCCCACAAATTACAATAACATTATAGACAAATTATAAACACAATAAGTTAGCAGCTAAATTACAAAAATGTTATGAGTAATTAAAAAACAAATTGTTTAAAACAACAAATCTCTACATTTTATTTTTTAAACTGTACAACAGCTATTTTTTTTTTGTAAGGTTGCACACATTGTATTAGAATAAATTAATAAAATAATTTCTTTGAATTATAAGTAAATGAATATTAAACAGTAAAAATAAAGATCAAAAGTAAATATTAGACATAGGTTACAAAATCTTTAATGTAAAACAATATATGAACATGAACATAGAGTATTTAAATTATATATCTATATATATATATATATATATATATATATAAAGAAAAATATAGGTGATAGTGTTATATGGAGATAATGTTAATTAGAGTTACACATTTTTGCAGGTCATAAAATATTACTAGAATATATTCCAGGCCATTTATCTCGCAAACTATGAAAAAGGGCATAAAAATGACTTTACACTATTGCTTAACTATCTTTGATGGTTAGCTGGTTAGCCGGTCATACATGTGAGACTACATACCTCAATGTAAAATTTTCTGCTCTTTTCATTGGTGGGGTCAAAAATACATCATTCCATTCAAAAAAGGGTGTTAACCTTGGAATAACGGTCATGGTCAAGTTTAAGGTCACCATGAGGTGTCCCCCCTCTGATCTGAGTAACTTTTGTTTAGGTCATTTTTTTGTATTGTACATAGTTTACAGGAAAATCGCCTGGGATGATTAATGAAATACAAATAAAATAACGATAAAAATAATTTTAATAGCAGATAAATTATTACAAACTAAATATTTTTAGAACATACTTTCTTATTAATATATATGCTACATTAATGAAACAGGGATTAATTGAAAGTAATACCTGCAAAATACTAAACTGTTAAAAAAATAAATAAATAAAAACTGGGAGGTTAGATTTGTTTAAGACACATTGAAGCTGTAAATTTGTCACTGTGACAGTAACTACATTAGCTTTTTGAGTTTCATTTTTTAAAAAAAGATTAGTTTTGTCTTATACATTAGATGAAACAATTCCAATGATAACATATTAATATTATCTAATGATAACATTTTTCTTTTTCGGTCACATGATTCAAAATTAATGGATAAATCATTATTTCAGATTTATAAGAATTATTACAAATTCTTTCCAAATTTCTTGAATTACAGGAAATGTTTAAGCATTTTCAGACTGAAACATTGAAATATCTTTGGCATTAAACTCAATTGAACTCGTATGAAATTAAAATCTATTATAACATCATAAGAGTTTTATACTGAATTCCAATGAAAATTTAATCAAATATCTATTTTTCTGAGAGTTGAATGCCATTCATGGCTCTAAGTTTCAACTTTACTTGTTAAAAAGTAACACAAAAACCTTTTAAATTTTTTTTAAACCTTTAATTTTTTTTTTAGTCATGCATCATTATCATTGTCAGAATAAAGTACTTTTCAGAGTAATCAATTGAGGCAGAATCTGAATATTCATCAATACCTGAAATAAATCAAATAAACACTTCATCAATTTCTAAATTGTCATGCTCTACATGCTTAATTCTTCTTAACTATACCAAAGGTTTACTTTTTTTTTCTTGGAAAAAATAAATTTATTATTAGCTCAAGATTATCTTTACTATTTCCAACCATTTTCTGAAATATTTGAACATTTTCTAAGAAATTCTTTTAATTTAAAAAATAATCTAATATTAATTGAAAATAATAAAAAAAAGCATGAAAAAATCCATTAAAATTTCCTGAAACTAAAAATAAATTTAAAAGAATGGAATTCCAAAACTTTCATCACTCAATGAAATAGCTTGAATAATAAAATTTACTTTTTTTGATGAATAAAAAAAACAAAGTACTGATTACAGGTAGATAGAATGAAACCTACATACCTATCTTTCAACTAGACTATTATTTTAGTATTATTGAAATATCAGTAACTAAGAAGAATATTGTTTTAAATTACTTGCTGCAAGATATATAGTTATGCATCACTAAAAATTTTCAATTCACATAAGTAGACCAACTCTTTTTATAATATTTCATTATTTATTTATTTATATTATAAACTGTTATTTATAAAAGAAATTATTTAGAATTTGTGTTAAATGAATACATAAATAAGTTAAGTGATTAGGATTGATGGACCAATGGAGAGCATTGGTCCATTGAGCAATATAAAGGACCCGAGTATAGCAACTCATGTCTGAGTGCTCTGTCCCAAATCAAGTATATTCTGTCTTAGTGGTTAGTATGAATAGAACTTACTTTCCCTAAATTCTCTTTTTTATGACTTTCTTCATTCTGATGTGGTTAATAACTTTTAGTGAGCGATTATTGTTCTGATTATTTCTTTGTCATACAATCAATCAGTTGGAGTAAATTACCATTCCTTATGCATTGTCAAGTTAATAATATTTATTTTCCCACTTCATTTTTCTTTTTATTATTTGTATTAATATTATATTTGTGCTTGTTGATTTCCATGTTGAAGAAGTACATCTCTGATATTGTTATAAAAAATCTCACTTATGCATGATTCTGTATAAATCTGGACAATCTTAGCATTTTTCACAGGTTATAAAATTCATCTCATTTAGAAAAAAAAAACTGATTATTAACTAGTTAGTTGTTGCCAAGATGGAAAAATAATATTCTGTTTTATTAAATTTTTTTGTTTGTATCACTTAACATTATTTCTTTCTTTTTTATAATATATACTACATTAGTATTGTATAGTGCAATATGAAGGAACCCATAAATTGAAATACTCTGTTTTTTGTTTTTGTGATAAAGTCTTTAAACGCATTACCAGATCTTTTCAAACTTGAGTAAAATTACAAGCCTGGATATAAGTAAACTTTCTGATCAAACATAAATTACAAAATAACAAGGAAGGACATTTTGGAGGTTAAGATATGGAATTACAATGATATTGAAAACTCCCCAAAAAAATTAAATATAAATAAATGATATTTTACTTATTAGTTCATTGAGTTTTTAATTTTTTCATTTCAGTTGGCATCAACTGTACGACCATTATTTATTAAAAAATGCAAAGTATTTTTTTAAATTTGATAATCTAAGAGAACTTTTTTCAGAGAGTAGTTTGGGCCAATGATATTTAATATTATATCAGTGGTTAAATTATATGAAAAGTTTTATTTTTATCTTATTTAAAACATGTTAAGATCAATATTTCTATACATTTTTTTTTCAATTACGCAAAAAGGTCCAAATACATAATTTTTCAATTACGCAAAAAGGTCCAAATACATAATTTTTCATTAAACTATACCAAACAATTTTAGATACTGCATTTCCTCAAAATGTGTGTCTAGGTATTGTATGCATTTTCAGTTTCCTACATTCATGAATTGCATCTATTACTTACAACACAATACATTCATTGAACTCAAAAATAGTTTTATCTATTAAAATACCATTCATACATTATTTATTTTCATTGATTTTACCTGAAATTACAATAGCAAACTGTTAAAATATTTTGTTCAATTACTTTGATTTCTTGTAATAATCAATCTACAAACATGCATGTGAAACCTTTAATTATACAAATTTATGAGTTAAATAAGATTGTCTAGTTTTTAACATTTCTTCCGATACAGATTTTTTTTGTGTTATGACAATGTTATCTTAAATCTGTTGTAACGTTGTCATATAAATTAGTTGCTTTTCTTTAACTTGCAACGGTATTTTTCATGTTTGTCCTCAGATTTTGCATTCTTAACTTAACATACTTAA
Source organism: Lycorma delicatula (assembly GCF_047948215.1). NCBI lineage: Eukaryota > Metazoa > Arthropoda > Insecta > Hemiptera > Fulgoridae > Lycorma > Lycorma delicatula. Next base: position 238,362,277 of record NC_134456.1, read on the forward strand.
TTTCATCTATAGGCAATGTCAGGCATTGCCTATAGATGAAATTTTGCACAGTTACTAAGGTCGGTCGGGTGACAATAGAATATTCCACCATTACTTTTACAAACATCCACCTGTAGGAGGATAAATTAAGGGTGCAGGTGTAAAAAATTACAAAATCTAAAAAATGGCTATGTGCTGTTTTTGGGGTCGCAGATGACAAATCTGATAGCTGTTTGACATTTTATCATCATCATCATATATATATACACATACAGATGATTTTTGGCAGGCAGTATGTTGATGTTGAGACACAGCTCCTGATGATTCACTCAGCTCTGTGATAGTTCCTTATGTATGATGTTTCCTTAAGGTGTGATATTTTTTTAAGTTCCATAGCCCCTGGCGAAAATTGTAATAGTTAATTAAGTAAATGAAATAAAAACTTCACTATGCAAAAACTCTACTATTTCGTTACTTTGTATAGTAACTGTTTGATTAAAAATTTGTTTGATATTTTATAAATATATTAGAAATTTCAATATATGATGTTATCTTTTGAAATCCAAATTAACCTACTAATTAAACTCATGCAGTGCATGATAATAATTCTATTAAAGTATGACAAAAGTATAAAGCAAGCTTTTAAAAATGTTTGTAATATTATTTTTATGAGATTGGTTTTGCCATATGTATGTGAAAGTATAAGATGAATTTAAGTAACTAAAGTTTTCAGCAGGTATAGAATAGAACAAATGGTACTTTCTATTTATTTTTTAATAAATACATTTCTTAACCACAAATGTACTTATTCAACACAATACTTATAGCTAAGATGAAAAACTAGTTATACAAACTGTAGGAGTGGAGATAATAGTACATAAAACTGCCAATTAATTTTTCAAAATATCATTAATGCTATATGCATTATTGAAAGTCAATTGTTGTTTTATGATAAATTAATTACCAAGAAAAAGTTTTAATAAAATTAACTAATTAAAAATAATTCAAAGAAAACTATTGCTGGATTCAATAAAGAAAAAAGCATCATGGGAAGGATATTACAAGAGAAAAAGGGTGAAATATATGATGCAATTTAATATTTTACTCTAAAAACAAATATCAATATGAAAACATTCTGGAAATGTACTTCCAGAAGATCTGTTCAGAACTACAATTTATTAATTGGCAGATTGTGTTAATGAAACTTATTCTTTAAGTGGTTATTAAACTTAAGCTTTTTAGACAAGTATTATTAATAAAAATTTATTAATTATAATATTTATAAATTATTAATAAATTTTTATTAACACCGTAAATAAAACTTCAGATTATACTACTAAAATAAAATCTTATGCAAATATATTTCCAGGTATTCAAAAAGTGAGTATTAATTATTATTTTATAATAAAAAATAATAAATAAAAATTTAATTTAATTAGAGGCATTACTTTCAAAATCTATATAGATTAATTCATTAAATACATTTAAAACTAATTTTACAATACGTTAAACTATAATCATTGTAATAAGAAGTTAACAATAATTAAGTTTACAATAATTATTCACCTAAGGATAAGACAATAATTAATAAATTAGGCCATATCTTATCTTAAAATTTGAATGTATAAAGAGAAATGTATACTAGCTGATAAATTAAAAAAAGCTAATACTTAAGTTAAAAACTATCTTTCTTACTAAACAAATGATTTTTATGTATATACAACCATAAATATTACAAATAGATTATGCATTTTTATTAACAAATTCATATTTATAATTTTTCCATATAATTTCTAATATCTTTAAAATAATAACATTTATATAAATATAACAAAAGATTAAATTAAACAAAAAAATCTAAATTAATATAAGGCTAAACTAACACTCAAACACACACATATACACACACACCAGGCCACCACACAACCACATTACTGATATGCTATCAGTATGTAAAATAATAATTTGGAAATATGTAATTACAATGCACTCTGCAGTCACCTAAATTTGATTTAATGAAAACATAGGTTATTCAAACAAAACAACAAAAAATTGAAAGAATAATCTAAATTAAATACTACATACAAGTGAATTCTGAAAGCAAGGCTACAGATGCTCAAATTTTCTTTTCATTAACAATATTATCTTCATTCATACGCTATATGGGAAATACAAAACAAATACATCATAAATATACACTAATTGTAAATAAGATTAGTACAGAAAATATACTACAGCATTACTACGTTTCAAAATGTTGCAGAAAGGTAGTATTTACTTTCTTGTGTCGAGTGGAATAGTTTGAGACCTGGCCAACTTAATTATACGTGGCTTGATGTTCCAGAGGTATAAAAACTTACTGGTACACTTAGTACATAAAAAAGAATGCAAACTAGTCCAATCAACATAGCTGCATTAAGATAGATACCAGTAGTCTTAAAAATTGTTATACGAGTATTATATTGTTATACATCACATTACTTTTTTTTGGCAACTTATTACATATTATTTTAATTTACATCATAAGTATTGAAAATGATTAAATTCTTTAAATATTAAATAAACTTAAATTGGGAAATATAGGTTTTTTTTAAATAAAAATTTTCTGTTTCTTAATTAATAATGTTTTTATTATTTTATTAAAATAATTATTACTATTATCTTTTCTGCTAAGATCACTATAGTTTCTATGTTGAGTAATGAAGTGGTTCCAAAACGCGACAACATGTTATAAAAGAATGAAGCTAAGAAAGGTAAATAGTACTCGAACGTAGAAAAAATCTTTTATTGCTTAAAACAAACCATTATTTAAATTTTCAGTTTTATATAAAACGATTCATTCCAATTATTTTTGGAATTTGGGCGACAAAGATTGAACTAATATGGGGTACCATAAATTTACAGTAAACTCACTCCTTCAAAATTGCTCCATCTATAAAATATATATATATATTTATTTATTTAATATGTGAACATGGCCTGCTTCTCTGAGTGATAATACTTCATGATAACCTACATTTCACATTAAAAGTGCTAAAGGCTGTATTGTTTATACATTTTGCTATATCTTTGTCTGCGAAGATTGATAATGGAAATTATTTAAAACATAAACTTTTAAACTGATTTACAATAAATCTTTAAATGGAACTTTTTTAATAATTTATTCCAAAATATTTTCAGTCAAATTTTCAGCTGTCTTTAGTGTTTAGTACTGCTGTTCTCTATCTTTTTCTGTTTTTAGCCTCTGGAACCACCAGAGGCTATTACTTCAGAGGATGATATGTATGAATGTAAATGAAGTGTAGCTTCTACAGTCTCAGATCAACCATTGCTAAGATGTGTGGTTAACTGAAACCCAACCACCAAAGAACACTGGTATCCATGATCTAGTATTCAAATCCGTATAAAAGTAACTGCCTTTACTAGAATTTGAAACCTAGTAACCTAGTAAACTAGAAACCTAGTAACCTAGTTGTTCCCTTTACTTAGAATTCTCAACTTCAAAATCAGCTTATTTGTGATGACGAGTTCACCACTAGACCAACACAGTGGGTAATGTTTTTCTCATCCTGTTGTCATTTAATATAATTTGCTGGCATTTTTTTTTATTTGAAAAGATGTACATTTAGAATGTTGTTAAAAAATATGCTGAATTTCAATTGTGACAGTTTATTTAGTATATAATTTTTATGTTTATAAATTTCTTATTGTTAAGATTTAATTCTTTTTTATATATATAAAAATAGATTGTTGTTAACATAAATAAATTTGTTATCTGAGATAGTAGGCAAATATTGACTATGCTTTTACCCACAGCTTTAGAAATATTCATTTCATTCTGTTCCAAAATGTATCTTATTTTGATCATAACAAAACATAAATTTAAACCATATTCGAAATACATATATGTCTAACTCTAACTCAAAAAAATATTGTCAGATTTATATTATTTGACCAGAATGATAACAACAGCACCATTACTGATGATGGCCACAAGAGTGTCTAATATTATGGAGTATGCTATTAAAAATATTATATTAGTTAAATTTACTTTCAAAAGTAAATAGTAATTTTTCTAAACTATCACACTACTTTGTTATATAGTTTTATGTATGTTTCCAGTTTAGAATAATTCAGTTTATATAAACCAAATAATTGATTTCTGTAATCTTATAATTTGGTATTTTGGTGCAGTTCATATAAAATTTATATTTTACATAAATTATTTAATTTATGTAAAAATAGTTATCAAAATTCTCATATCTTTTTTTGTGATAAACTATGTATCCAGTAATAGTCAAGCCATTCCATTTTAATGAGTAAAACATATGTAATTAGTAGCAAACAAAAATTAACTTTGATTTTGTTTGTTGGAAAATGGAAAGAATAAAAAATTAAAGTTGGTAATGACAATGAACAACAGTTGCGTTTCAATAATTTCAGGTGGGGGACTGAGACAAAACTGAATAACCAAAAATTAAAAAATTATTTAAGTATAAAAAAAAGTAATAAACATTAACTTAATTTTATTTCTGTAGTTCAATCATTTGTCTATTGTTCTTAGATAATTATCCGTCCTGGAACTTATTTCAGTCCTACCACTTCATGTTTCACACAGAAAAAATTTAAAAAATATTGAATTTCAAAATCAGTAGGCAAAACAGAAAATTAAAAACAAAGGAATGGGTGGCAAAAATAAAGGGGGTTGTTACCCCCTTTATTGTTCACCTTTACTGAGTTGTAGGATTAGGACTACTGAGCAAGAAAAAGCTACTTGTAAGCCACAATAACTTATAAATAGAGTTTATGTTAATATTAATTAAAGAGTGAGATATTATTTTTAAGTTTAGACGATAATTACCTAAAAGTTTTTTAGAAATTTATTTTCAAAATAGTAACTTATCTGATTTATCTTTTATTTACATAAATATTTATTGTATTTTTATATAATTAATAAGCACATTATAGATGTTGCACAATTTATAAAACATCATCAATTCAAAGATACGGAATTATATGTCACAAATTTTTTACTGGGAATTCAAATTAATTATCTGTAATTCTTATCAGACGTTTTGTGGATGAAAATGGAAATATTATTTAGGTCTAAAAGTGAATCCTTCACTCTTTAAAAATAGAGAATAGCTAATAAAGTAAATAATACTTCATTCATTTATAGTAATGCTTCAAAAATTCATCATGAATGATGTGAAATTCATGGTTTTACAGGAATGAGTGAAGGAATGGTAAGGCAATGGTGTTGTGAGTTTAATGAAGGTTGTACAAATGTCTTTGATGAAAAGAAAAGTGGAAGACCTAGTGTTCAAAAAGATGATCTAATTGAACAAGTAAACAATAAAAATTTGAGAAGACTTTACCATTAGAATTCTTACAGCAGAATTTCTACATATTTCACAGAGAACAATCTACAGTTGTACTAATGAAGAAGCCTGCAGAAGAGGTTGAGAGCTAACAAACAAGAATTTATTGGAGAATTGATTTTTATTTGAGAATTCAATGACAACTTCATTGATATTTGTGGTTTGTGGTCGAAAAAACTAGACATGCAGCATATATTTCTAGTATGAGTAGGACTAGGTTTTACAATCTGCTTGAAATTATAAGATTTGATGACAAAACAACAAGAGAGGAGCGAAGGGAGAATGATAAATTTACAGCATTACGTGAAGTTTTTGAAGTGGTAGATGACACTTTCCCAAGTTATTATAATTCAGGTAACAATGTTGTTATAAACAAAATGCTATATTTATTCCGTGGTAGCTGTTCTTTCAGTTTTCATAAAAAACAAACCAGGTAAATGTGGGATATTAATTAGAATACTGGCAGATTGTTCAGACCGATATGTGTATAATATGTAGTGTATGCTGAAAAGAAGGAAGGAGTAAACTAAGGAATTACTGAAGTTGTAAAATGGCTGCTTTTACCGATCAAATGCATAGGGTGCATTTTCACAAATGATAGGTACTTCACTTTAGTAGATCTGGTGGAGGAACGGCATAAAAACTGGAGACTGACAGTAATTGGGCCATTGCATCCAAATCATAAACATATTCCGGATGAATTAAAAGAAATTATCAATTATAAATTGAAATGACAGAGAGAAATTAGCAATTGTGTTTGCCTTTACCGAATCTTCTCCAAACAGTGCACCAGTGACATATGTATCCAGAGAAAACCAAAAAGGTTTGTGCTTCTCGTGCTATCTATCAAACATAGTGACAAGAAAATTTCAGAAAACAATAAAAGAAAGCCTGATGTAAATACAATATGACTAAAGGAAGCATAGATACAATCAACCAGATGGCAAGGGAATATTCTACAAAACGAGGCACTCGTCGTTGGCCATTGTCAGCATTCTTTACGTTACTTGACATAATGTGTATCAATGCATACACAATTTTTATTCTAAATGACTCTGAATGACAGTCACACCAAGAGAGGGACAAAATGTCCCTCTCTTGGTGGACATGCAAATCTTTATAGAGCTGGGTGTGCCTAGGGTTAAGATTAACAAAATTTATATATGATAGAATTAAAAAAAAATTTTTCTTTCTTCTGTTTTATGTCTTAAAATATTTGATGTCTTCAGCTATCTTAGTGTTATAAATATCAGTTTACATGTGTGTGTATGTATATATATATACTGTCTTGACTAAAAAAAATAAAATAATAAATGTGTGGTTCCAAACTTTACTATATTTTATATTATAGGCCAAATTACTAAAAAAAATTAAAATAAAAAAAAATGATTAAATCCTTTTCTTACAATTTAAATTCACAGAAGTTCAAAATTCATCATTAAATAAATCAATTTTGTTTTAAAAAGATAACACAAAAAATGATGAATTTCATAATATTGCTTATAATTAATTATCAGTTTAAATTATGTAATATAAAACTTGTCACAAAAGTGCATTAAAAAAAGCTATTCTTGATAAAACAGTCAAAAATCATCTTTCTTGTTTCCTGGGCTGAAAAACAACAACCAACGGTAATAGAAGAATATAATAAATGAAATCAACATATAAATGCAACATTCCTGTATCCAGTATCCATATAGGATACATTATTATGTTTTGCACAAAACTGTAAGCGACTGTACGTCAGTTGGTCACTTTAATTTTATTTACATGATTTTCCACATACATTCTACAACTACTAAACAAACATTCATCACTTTATTCATTGAACCAAACATACTACCATACATCACCAAAGCAAACCCATCAAAATGTAGGAGATTTTTAGCTTTATAAGTGATCTTCACTCTGTACATAACAGGGATTGATTATATAATTAACATCATTACTTTTAGTGAAAACAACTACATCTATATTATAATTTCTTTTAAAAATGTTTTTATTAGAAAATTAAATTTTTATTTTTAAATTAAAATCAAAATTTTATAAAATTTTTCTTAATTACTAGATAGTAAATGGAATATTTTATAAAGAATAACATATTTAATATTTATTAAATCATTACTTAACAGTAAGAAGAAAATTGAATATTGCTAATACACTGGTAAGCTTATACGTTAATGCTACAAGATACATATGTATATAATTATATTGCAAGATAAAATATTAATTTCTTTGGTCCAATACTATATTAACTTAATAATTAATTAATACAAGCACATGCAATAGACTAGTTAGGCCTTTTATGGTTAAATTAACGTTATTAAGTAATATATTATATCGGTTAAAGTTTATTAATAGGTAGTATATAAAATAGGGTACAACAATTTTGTTTCACCAAATTAAATAAATTTTCTGTATGTAGCAGGTGAATTTAATGAAAAATTAAAATATTAATAAATTAAAGATCAAGGTATAAAGAACAAAGCCAGTATGGATCTAGGTTTATAAAATAAAATATTAAAGGCAAGATTTTTTTTCATGATATGTGCTGTAACGAAGTTTATCACTACAGTTTTGCAGTGATATTTTTAATTGAATGTAAAATAAATGGTATACTTTTTAGTGGTTGAGCCGCTGAGACTAGCCATATTCAATCTGGACATGACCAACAACCACATTTAATTGAATTAACAGTCTGAAAATTTTGAGTATAAAATGTGGACAAACTTATTAAAGAAGATATTCATTCAGCTTAAGAGATTATTGTGTTACACTCTCTACAAGTACTTATTATGCTGGAGGAAGAATTTCACTTTGAAGATGAACTTTTCTTTTTTTTATATGTTTTCACCTGCTTCACACAAAAAGAGTTTCATGTAATCAAGTGGTTGCTGATGATAAAAGTAGAGTATATACAGAATGTACAAAAAGTAAGATTATGTTTGGATCCCAACATTTTCTAAAGGAAGGCACCTGTCAATTTATTGTTCATAATTGAATAAAAAACATAACAATCATAGATACTGAAATCTAGATTTGAAGTCCAGAAATTTCTTGATTTTAAAGTTTTAGTTTTGAATTCTGGCTAACTTATTTTATCCATAAAACCATACTTTAAATAAAAATATTCTTATTTTATAAAAGAGTAAAAATTATGAGATCTGGCTTTATATCCAATAGTCACATCAGCCATTGGGCTTGCTGTCTAACTACTAAACAGAAATAGAGTTGCCTGGTTGATCATCGCAAGACATTTTACCTGATCACAATATGGTTTTATAGGTCTTGGAACGCTCACTATGAAGATAGGACCTTCCCATTCTCACAGAAATGAAGATGAGGAAGAAGGGATCAAAAATAAGGAAAATGGATGGACATGAAAAAGGATGATCTAATCTCAGAGGAATCCCAATATAAGACTAACAACCGTTCATAGGAAAGCTCAAACAAAGCCTCTCTCAAATGGCAGGCACCTGAGAGAGGTAATTCTGAGCAACTCAAAGATCAATTATTTTGTATTGATTTGCTTAAGACTTTGAGTATCATCAAGGGTCTTATCAAAATAAAAAAAATGTTAACCCTCAAATATTAAAAATTATAAAATATATTAATGCAATAAAATAAGAGTGATTTAGTTTTGATTCCAAGCTGTTTTTAAAAACTATATGGCTTTTATGTCATTCAAAAACAAATGATAATATTTAATGTATTTTTAGTTGATAAAATACATTAACGAATTTGTAATGAAATGCTTTTATGTTGCATAAATATTTTAAAATTTGTTATGTAAGCTTTTATAAAATATTAACATATTTTTTTTTAAATGAAAAAGTGAATGTTAATATCATTTTTTAAAATAAAAAATCTATTATTCAAATACAAATGATGTATGGGATAAAATGAAATAATTTAAAGTTTCAATTAATTTAAAATGAAATTTATGTTTTAATCATTACATAAAAGGTATTACTATAGTAGGCGAACTATCTCTGTAGTTAGTTCTTAGAAACCACTGAAACACAGTACTGAAATAAGAAAATAAATACAAAAAAAAAAAAATGAATAAATGAACTAATTAAAAAATAAATTAACCAGCACATGTTAGAATTTTATGCTTATAAATATAAATATAATCTACCCTAACTTAACCTACACTCACTTTGCTCATTAATCTTGACTAGCGAGCATAGGGTAAGTTTGGTTAGATTATATTTATAGTTTTGGTATTAATTAAGTAAAAATAATTCCATTTATTCTTAAATTAGTCGATTTATTCATTCTTTTTTATATTTATTTTCTTATTTCAATATAGCATTTCAGTGGCATCATCTAAGAACTAACTAATTACAGACGTAGATTGCTTACTACATTAACCAAATAAAATGTAGGTGTTGGAAGCATACTAAATTAGCTGACATTTTTATAGTAGATTAAAATAAATGTCTAGCAATTCTAAAAAGGATATTTATAAAGGTGGTTGTCATTCAACATGTTAAACATTTATTGTAAAAAAAAAAAAAGGTGGCCTCTGTGGCGCAAATGATAATGTCTTGGCCTTTCATCTGGAGGTTCCAGGTTTGAATCCCGGTCAGGCATGGCATTTTCACACACTACAAAAATTGTCATTCATCTCATCCTCTGCAGTAATACCTAACAGTGGTCCCAGAGGTTAAAAAAAGAAAAAATCTGTTGTAATAATTTTACATTTATTTGTAAAATAATTTTTTTTTTAAATACTTGGTTTAATCAAAGGCAAATTGAACATTCTGAGAATTTCAGTTAGAAATACATTTCTACAATATTCATATTGATTATAATTTCCATATAATTAATAACAACCAGATTTTATAGGTAGAAAAGCACACTTTTCCTTAGAAGACAATTTATTAAAAACCTTCAATGATAATTTAATAATAATACAGCAAATCAGTGGTCTATAAAGTAAGAAAACATTTTTTATTATCCAATTAGGATAAAAATATTATTTAATGGATAAAATAAGAGATATTTAAATTAATTTTTATTAGAAATGAACTTCTGAGATATACTTCAGTTAATATATCTATAAATTTACTTTTGTTTACATACACAAATATTTTTTTTCAGAAAAATATTAAACATCAATAATATTAGGCAATATACTATTTAATAAAACTAAATATTGTGTTAAAACCATTTTTAGAGATCCTTTTTAACCTTATTACATGAGGAAATCAAACAGAAAGTGCTTTAATACCTTAACAAGTAGTACATAACCTAATACAAACAAGATAAGGCAAAAAACAACTTTCTATAATATATGCGATTGTCTCGCACAGAAAAATATCCACAACTTATAATAAAAAAAATTCCACAGTTTTTGGTATAGTTCTAACAATTACATATATTTATAAATATTTATATTTATATAGACAGGAAGCAACATTTCCAAAGAATGCAGTAGTTTAATCTCATTCTATAAAATTAGTCTGCTTGCAACAAATGTTAAACACTCCTTTTACAGTCTATATTATTTAAATAAACTGAAGGAATTTTTGCTGGTTATAAATTTTTATAAACTTATTCTGTATAATAAAACAAATAGAAACTTTGTGCTTATTTTTTTAAATTTGAGGTGCCAGAACGCATTTGTTTCGTCTTTCAGAGAAATGTCTTATCTTGGAGTCATAATTTACAGTCTAATTACACAAGTCACATGTAATTATGAATACACTACTAGTTTACTACATAAATTAATATGACCAAACCTACAAATTAATTTATTATAGATAGACCAAAAATTGCCCTCTAATATTTGGAATAATTATGTTGTGTGGAAGGAAAAATGTCTTTGTCGGTTAAATTAAGATTTAGAACAACACTTATCAGCATAATATTCTAATATTTTTCATAACTATTCTTTACATCAACTGTTATCTTAAAGAAAAACTGTTTCTTAATGTCTGATTTATTCAGTTAAAAAAAATACCATTATTATTCAAAATAATGTAGGGTAAAATTTAAATTTTGTAATTTTAAGTTGACTGAGAATTTTATAAAAAATTACATAAAATATACTCCTTGGTATCACTGAATCTCTATTTTTGTGGCTAGCACAGTAAAACTGATATTTATAATTGAATCGTGATAAATCATATCCTTTTATTATTATTAAATGTATGGTCATTTTTGTACCTTTAATTTCTTTTTTTTTCCATATTAAAAAAATATAAATGTCTGACTTTTTTTCAAATGAAAAGTGTATAAATTAGTATGATCATTTCAGAAATAATGATACTATAAAATGTTATTAGCATTAAAAAAATTGAATTCTCCATAAACTTACACAAACACTTATCATCATTTTTAAAATTTTGTAATAAACTTGTTTAAAATACATACTATAATGAAATTTGTTGCATATGCAAAAAATTCTTTTAACATAAAAGTATATCTCTTAAAAAATACTATACTTTTATATCTGAACACTAAATTTTAAAACTTTAGTAAAATAAACTGCAAAGTTGACATATTTTAGCAATTTTTCTATCCAAATGTAAAAATGAAAATGAAAAAAGTCAGCCTCAATAAAATCAAATAAACATTAAATAAGATTTGTTCAATGATAATTATGCACATATATAAATAAATTTTGTTTCAAAATTGCAAATACATTTAGTGTAGTATATATTGTATAACTTCTTTACACGCTGCACATTAAAAATCAACTTTTTTATTTTGTTACTTTTTTGCCGATTGCTTTGCAGACACAGCAATTTTCCTCTTTTCAGCAAAGACTTGGTTGTTTTTCTTGCAGAAAAGTCTGTTTTTTATTACTACGCCAAATTCCAACATACTAACAATTCACAAATAATATTAATACTGAAAAAAAGTAGGTACGGTTAAATATGATTTTATACAAAGAAAATAGTATTTCTTTTATTATTGTCATTATTTTTTTTATAACCAGTAAAATGAATGTAGCTCTTTTTAAATTACCATAATCCTGTATAAAAGAGTTTGGCATCTTTAAAACATAATGTCAACATCTGTTTATCCAAATATGGCACCCAAGGGTTAAATTAAGTTTCTCCTTTTTTGTCATTACAGTATGTTTTAAACATTTGGACATAATTTTCAATGAATGACTAATTGTCTTCAGATTTTTTATTAGTCATATGTAAAATTAACAAAGTCTCAAAACAATATCCATCGGTGTTTTACTAGAACTGTATTTGGTTGCAACCAACCAATTAAGAGAATTTTTAATAAAACTGAACTTTCCTGTTCATATGATTTTTTTTTGTATTTTAGAATTTTCATATGAGATATCTGAGTTAATAACTCAAATATATAATATTATATAACCTTAGCACTAGGTAGCAGAACCATTGGGTTCTGCTACCTAGTGAGGGCTCGGCAAGCTATGGTCATACGATGTCCTACGTCATAATACCGCAAGGAGTGGTCATTATGATGTAGCGACCTGTATTCATTCGGCGCCAGATTCTGACCTAGAGCGGACATGTTGCACATTTAGTGCGGATGGACATGTTCAGATGAACACTAAGTTTATAGTTTAACTATACGTGTTACATTATATGTTAAATGTTCAATTATAAGTTATCGAAATGTCAAGAAGAATTAAAGAACAATTCAGGAAGCAACTAGGCATTGTTTCAATTCACCATCTATGGATCTACAGGTCATACTCACTCTAAAACCTACCACAAAAGTTTTATGGTCTTCCACATCGCAACAGCCATAACACATTCGTTTTATCTATTAAAAATTGAAATTCTTATGATGTAGTATTAATCTATTAATCATGAGATGTTATTTTTGAAGGTGTACTAATTTTGTAATTTTTCTGACAAAAAATGTCTAAAAATTGTTATCTTCTTTCAGATAATTTCAATTTGAAATGTTTGAATTTTATTTTATTTAGCTGTATTAACCAAATTAATACATTTTTTTAGTACAAATGATTAGCAAGTTTCCATTTATGGTATTAATTTGATTAATACAGCTTAATATGTAATACATATTATATACACTTACACTATAGTTTAAATACAGAGTTTTATTTAATTTACATTTTCATTTTTTCATTTCATTCATAAAATTTTACGTGTCACAACTGTGTTTAGTCTGTAGCAGTTCAGTTTTAAGTTGCTCACCCAACATACAAAGTCTGTTAAAAAACTAACCAAACTTTTTTAATTATGAACCAACGGAGATATTTAGTGATGTGCAGTGGCAGCATTGTGTTCCGCATAACCTTCTCTGTAACCACATGTTCTTGGATTGTTGATATCTCTTGTAGTTTTTGTGTTATTGTTGTTTGAATGTAACATGTTTAAGTGTTATTAGCGATTTTTGTAATGTATGTTTTTCAAGAGCAATGATACAACGTAAAATTTTGTGTGAAACTGTGGAAAACTTTCACAGAAACTTTTCAAGTTTTGAGACAAGCTTATGGAGATGATGCTTTACAACCCAAAGCACTTGCACTTGCAAATCGTTTTCTCAATTTAAAAGTGGTTGTCAGCTAATTGAAGATGATCCTCAACCAAGAAGGTCTTTGACTTTGACTGATGACACACACGTTCAGAAAATCAACAATCTGGTGCATGCAAATCACCAACTGACTGTCAGAGAACTTGCAGAAAGATTTAGCATCTCAAATGGATCATGCCATGACATTTTGACTGAAAAATTGAACATGCATAGAGTTGCAACAAAGTTTGTTCCTCGTTTCATGACCAAACAGCAAAAAGAATATTGAGTAGACAGTTGCTGGTAACTCCTTTAACAAGCTGATGACAATGAAACATTCCTGCAAAGGATCATAATGGGAGATGAAAGCTGGGTTTATGGCTACGACATTGAGACATATGTTCGATCATCAAAAAATTGCACATTACAAAAATCTCTACTAACACTTAAACATGTTGCACTCAAATAACAATAACGTGAAAACTAAATGAGATATCAACAATCAAAGAACATATGGTTACAGAGGAGGTTATACAGAACACAATGCTGCCAATCGCATGTCACTAAATATCACCAATATAATATTGGTGCATAATTTAAAAAATTTGGTTATTTTTTAAACAGACCTCAAATATACATATATATATGTGGAAACAGGCTGAGCAGCTTAAAAACTGAACTGCTGTATATGTACATGAATATTTAGGCCTAATGACAAATTTATAATTTAAATAATTTTATTATTATAATATGAATTCTTACTTGCAGCAGTGTCATGTGAAAATTGATCAAGGTTACTTGCAATACTTCCACTTTTACAACTGATGCCACTTGTGCTAATAATACTCTCATTGTTCAATGTAATTGTTTGACCTTGGGCTTGTGATCCGCTAGGTGTTAAAAGATCATTGCTACTTTGATTTGTTCCAACTATTTCTGGAGAAGGTCCTACAGCACAATTCCATGAACGTCTTTTTTGTATACTTGTATCTCTTGTATCCTGCTTCTAAAAAAAAAGAATGTTTTAAAATCTTGTAAAATTGAATGTATTACAAAAATTAGGAAAAATCCAAACTTAATAAACACATACTCAAGATAAGTTTTCCACAATTTGGATTTGCACACATGTATACACACATGTAAATAAAGAATTTAGAAATTGATTTTTAGAACATGAAATTGATGCAACAGAAATTAATGAGAATTTCAAATAATGTTTAATGAGGCTATATTTAAAAATCAGCAAGGTATAGAATATGTGACTGAGAAATACATATAAATAATATATAAAATTATTAATATATAATATATAAATCAGAATGGATCTGTGATATAAAACTATTAATAAGTTAAGATTTTGTGAAGTTATGACTAAAACTCTACCACTGTTTGTGAACTTTGGATTTTTAATATTTTCTTGCTTAGCACAAAATAAAAAAAAATTCAATAAATTGAACTTTAAAACTATAAGAGTAGTAAAAACTATAAACTATAATAGTTATGATAATAAAAATATAATTTAAATAGTTTTATCCTATATTCGCCCTTGGATCTCCTTGTTTAAGAGGGAGGAAATATACAGGGGAGTGAGTAAGGCAGATGCCTCTGTATCCGCCTTGTCCACAAGTGGCAGAAGAAATGAGATCAATTGATAAAGAACAGAAGGACCAACAGGCTGATCTTGGACCTCCAGAGATGGCTGGACCGCAAACACAAGGAACTGGGGTTGAGTTCCTTACCAGTCACGGGTAAGCCTAAAGTGCATGTTCACATTGAGACCCTAACTTGCATCAAATTCTCGCGATTAAAAAAAACCTGTTTATATTATAGCTGTTAAAAAAAACTCAAAATTTTAAGTTTTTAATATATACAATTTTTAATTCTTTTTGTTTTTTTTTTTACAAAATCATTTAATATTAAGAAAATGAACAAAAATGTTCCAACAGATATAAAAAAAATTCATCTTATATCATATATAACAGAGTTTTATGAATAAAGTCCTTACAAAAAGTACAATGGGTATGAAAAATGGGTGAAAATTAGCCAATGGATTTCTCTTACTGATTTATAATTTACCCTTACCTTAATTTAACAATAAATTTAAAAATTGGGTAACAGAAAATCTTTTACATAGGAATTTTATGAATATATGCTACAGTCTTTAAAACTTAAAAGAAAAGAAAAGAAAAAAATTATATTACAAATAAAAATTAAAAATTTTTATTTCTTACAAGAGTTTCAGCCTACTTTATGATGAATGACTGTTTTTTCCCCATTTAGGAATCATTTGGTATTTGGAAACAAAAGTTTATTCCACAAAAATTTGAAATAATAGTTTTTTTTTTTTTTTAAGAATGAGGACTACAATACTGGACTGTTGGTACTGCAGGAGTACTGTGTCTAACAAAAACTTATTATACAACAATGACTGAATGTACTGGAGCAATGTCATAAATACAAGTAGTTTCCAGCTGTCAGGGACTTCATTCTGTACAATATCTAGCAAAAGGTAGAGAACTCTGGTATAGAACTTGTGATTATGGTCATCTCCTTAAAATAACCATTACTGCTTTCATCTGGCTGAAAATTTGGCAAGTTTTCTTGGGTTACAGAGAATCAACTGCCTTGAACTCCAAAGATTGAGTCTTCTCACTAAATTGTAGGTATCAATCCGAAAATAGTTTTATGCAATTCCAAGTTAGTCGCCGAATTTTCAATCCATTATTTATAAGATTATGATTACTTTGGATGGCTAAATGAATTTTTCTGATAACTTTATCATTGCTGCTTGTTGAAGGATGTTCTTCATCTTAATCAGTCTTAACTTAAATCGATCCTCTGAATTTTTAAACCACTCAGAAACATGTACATATAATATGGTACTTAAAGCTACTAGTTTATTAGTAAATATCTATAATGCTTTTCCCCAGTTTTCTGAAAAAATTGATTCATTCATCTTGTTTCATATTTTACCTCAAAATATAAACTAGAGTTGATAAAACCATTTCACTCAATCGTTTCTAATGGGTGACTAATATAATTTAGCAAGTCTTACAACCAGTCAAAATAATAATAATAATAAAATAGTCATTATATATATTATATTATAATAAAATATTCAGATCATTTTCCATAATTCAACCAATTGTTCATAATAAAAAAATTCTATTTAATTTAGAATTCATTTCTGTTTAGAATTCTGACAGTTTTTTGAACAGACCTCTTATCTGTTTAAATTTTTTAATTCTTGAAACATCTCTTAGTAAATCATAAATGAAAATTATTTTCTTTAAGATTCTGCACCAAAAGAAATCCAACCGAAGTATTAATAGTTAAATGATGTATTAGTTAAGAAAATTATAAATAACAAATTTATTAAATTCATCATTTATAATAATACTGAATTGAATTTCTATAATCTGATTTCTTGAATTTATCTAATTTCATTTACAATTAAGAGGAAATGCTTTTTAACACATTTACTTATTTACATTTTTTAAAGATATACCTGACTGAAAAATTTGCATTATTATAAACCTCATCAATATTTACCTCAAAGGACCACATAGTAACTAAAATCTGCAATGTTTATAATGTTTTAAAAATCTATTCATTGCTCATAACAGTAAAATGTGATAACAGTAAATCATTAAAGAAATTCATAATAGCAGGGATTCGTGAAAGTAGAAGTAAATTTTATTATTGTTTAGTTTTTTTATACTACTGTCAACTGTTAATTAAAAGGAAAGCACTGGTAAGTATTTTAAATGAAAAGTCACAAACCTGATAAATGAAATAAAAAAATTCTTGTTAATAAAACTGTAACACAAATAAAATTATGATCACATAATTATTAAAAACAATTATGTTTTTAAATACTGTCTATGCTTCTTTGAAATCTTTAAGATTTAATGCCAATATTTAATCCCTTGTACTTTGTTTTATACAATATTCAGTAAATTATTTTGTTACATAAAAACATTTTTTATTTTTCTTTTGTTAATGGATAAATTCTTTCCATGTTTTAAAACATCATCAGCATGGTTAATTTCCATGAGGAATCACAGTTAAGTAAAAAATTTTCAAATATATAAACATTAATTATTATTTAATTATATTACTTGGACAACTCAGAACTGGTTAAGGCTCATTTATTATTTTACTAACAATTACGTATTATACTTATAATGCCTGCCATTCAACATCTAATGACATCTTTTTAGTACATTAACTTAGAACAATGGATGATTAAAAACCCAAATATATTGCTGTATCAAACACTTAATATTACATTACTAGTTTGATGTAGGAAATTTTACATAATGTATTCATTTTATAATGTAATACACCAACTGATTAATTACCTATTAAATTATTTTGTATAAACATAAAACAAAGTAAATGAACAAAAACAAACATGAAATGGGATAAACAGAATGGTACCAACAGTTAGTAGAATACAACAGACACATAAAGACATTTGACAAACGTCACTGACCAGCAATAACAGGAATGTCAACATCACAGCTAGTTGTGGCAAGACTGGAGGAAGTGGAGCCAACATGTCTGGTCTTGAGCAGAGGTGGATTTCTGGAAAGCGTCAAAGCAGGAGCACGACGAAGGGGAGGAGAAGGAGGAGGGTATGATGTACCTCTATGGGGTGAGCCACGACGAGGTACAAGTAACATTCCTGAATTGGAACTTGCAGAAGTTGTGCTGTATGATACTTGATTTAAGTCTGGCAGTGACTGCCCAAACTGGAAAATACTGGTACTTGTATACTGAGTGTGTTCGGGCTTGCACATTTTCTCCTACAATAAACATAAAATTAAGAATCAGATAACAGCAGAACAATAAAAAATTTTGAATAATATAAAACACATTTTTTCATTTCAACTTCAACTAGAATAATGATTTTAAATGTAACAAAATACTAATCAGTCTGTTTTTTCATGGATTCAAATCATTACTATAAAAATCAGTGACTTTCTTTGTTACTGAACTATAAATATGGCCATTCCTGATTTTCTAAAAAAACATTGTTTTTGTTTACAGATTGTTCATGATCTTTTGTCTAGAACATTAAAAATCTAATAAATTAAAAAAAAAGTAAACACTGTTCGGAACAGAACAGAATTCATTTAGCTGAATATTTTAGCATTACACTATTAATAAGATTACACTTTTTACATGGAGAAGCAAAATAAAAGATACATCATTCTCAAAAGAGCATTCACCAGTTGCACATAAATCAATTAGTTGGGGTGGCCACTCACAACATAAAACAGTAAAAGATTTTCCTGTCTAAGGGTAGCATATGAAGGCACAGTCATGGCTAAAGAACCTATTTGATAAATTTGGTAATTTATTCAACTCCTATAATATAAAATTATCTCTAAAATTACCAGAAAATAATATTTTTTGTTCTAAACTTTTTATTATTTTACTAAATCATAAAAAAAATATATAATAAAGTAAAACTACATAGGTATTATGTTACATGGAAAAAATTAAAAATGTTATACCTATCTGTTCTAGGAGGAGATTTTTCATGATTAAGAGGAGGAATTCCTTCATCTGAGCTTTGGCTTGATCCCCTAATTTCATTTTCCACACTTACACCACGGGACTGGCTCATACTGCTAACAGAAGAACCTCCTTCCATCTCTACTGAACCACTACAATCAAAATTTTATAGTAATATTAACAATAGTAATTTACTGACTAATTAATTTAAACGAATTTCTAAATTATTGGAAATAATTAATTAATTCAAATGATAATATTCATAAATTAAAATTAACAGGCTTATTATAAAACTTAATTAATACATTTTGAAATAATTACTTCTTTATATTTTGATACTGCAAAAATTTAGCGACAAAAAAATTCATCAGCATAAATGCAGAATTTATTTTACTACTTTTGCAATTTTGGTATTAAGAGTTTGATGGGCTTAACTAAACAACAATCAAAATCGCCATTTCATGTTTTCAACAGCTAGAATTTCAAAGTAGCCTACAGTTCACACCAAGTTGTGGTTTCATACCAAAAAGTAGCTACAATTATATTTTTTTGGCACTTCACTGTTGTTGTTTAGGTAGACATGTATCAACATTAAACACAGCCAAATGAAGGTATCACGTAAAAATGTATTACAAATTAAAGTAATGTTAACAAAAGTATCTTGCAGAGAAAGTTAAAAAAAAAGCTAGATTTTATAATATACAGATGTCCAATATAAAAAAGTGGATTGACCAGAACAAAATATACATATTTTCTCTATTTCCTACTTCTTGCGCACCTGACTATTAATTACCTCATCACCAAAACCAAATATGACCAGGAATATTATAGATTGCTACAAGATACAAATAATATTAGAGTTTGGTCAAAATCAATTACTTCACATAAAAGGGTGTTAACAAAGTATGGCAACTCTTAAATAACTTTTAAACAGTTAAAAATAGAAAAATTAAATTTAACAAACGCTCCTTCTTTGAAATGTCTATTTTTGGGTATTTTTCATCACACCCTCAGCACCTATTAAGGAACGACTAAAAAATTTTAAATGAAAATTATATAATTGTGATACATTATTTTAAATTGCATTAAAAAAAATTGTTGTAAAAAACTTTGGGCTATGAATCCCTAATCAAAATCGCCATTTCATGTTTTCAACAGCTAGATTTCAAAGTAGCCTACAGTTCACACCAAGTTGTGGTTTCATACCAAAAAGTAGCTAAATTATATTTTTTTGCACTTCACTCTTGTTGTTTAGGTAGACAACTTTTGAAACTAGCCGTGAAAAACATTAAATGGCTGTAAATTTGGTTTAGGTTGTCATAGGTGGAAGATTTTTTATTTAAAAATTTTTGTTTTTCAGTGTTTTCAAAAATGATGTCACAACCCCACTTTACCATTTATAATTGTTTAATTCCCTCTCTTGATTGCTTAGGGTGTGGTTGTCTCATGCCATAAAATAGGTCACTTTAAGGGGGGGAGGAGAATCTTTTAATTTAATTTTTCTATGTTCAATTGCTGAAAAATTATTTTAGGGTTTTCATACCTTTTTACACCCTGGATGAAATCAATTACTTTAGATAAAATCTGAATATTTTATTTAAATTTCTTTATACCTAACAATCATTGGTGACAATCAAATGGTCTTCTAATAACAACTTTTTTATATATATGCAGTCTTGGACTCATACACATACGAGTGTTTGGATGCATGTTGTATTAAACAATCATCATTGTCAATGTTGAATCTTTTTATAGACAGCTCTCAATAGAACCTTTTTCACCATAATTCTCTCTCGTGACCATTTCTCTTTGTAATTCCTTTCTTTCTTCAAATCAGCTGATATCCAATACTTTCTTTTTTCTTTGCTTCTTTTCCCACCTGCCTTTCCTTCTATTGTTGTTTTTTTGAAAGCAGTCTCTTTTTCTAATACGTTTTCCTGTTTTTGAATTGGCAGAAATATCATCCAACTAGATTTTTAAAGGTGAGTATATTTTTCATCCAAGCAAATTATATTTAAGACCTGATGTTCTATAAAAGAAGGGCTGTCTATAAATGGATCTTTAATGAAGAAGTCTGTAGGAGTTTAATGAAGGGGTTCTTATTTTTTATTTTATGCCACTGATCCAGATGGAGGTGAATCTCCTTATCCCAGAAAGTATGATAAGGTAAATAATAAAGAATTAAAAGAATGTAAACATAAAAATCTATACATAAGAAAATATTTTACAAAATGTGTTATAAAAAACAGCACTATCACAGACTTGCTCAGTATTTTCTTTTAAATAATTAAATTGCCATCAATGAAAAAA
The DNA here is from genome assembly GCF_047948215.1 of Lycorma delicatula. Classification (NCBI taxonomy): domain Eukaryota; kingdom Metazoa; phylum Arthropoda; class Insecta; order Hemiptera; family Fulgoridae; genus Lycorma; species Lycorma delicatula. Next base: position 238,383,954 of record NC_134456.1, read on the forward strand.
ACATGTTGGATTTATAAAAAATCCACATGTTGGATTAAAATCCACATATGTGGATTTTAATTCATTTGTCTGTTCCATCTCACTTTTCTGGATTTCAATGTCATGTAACGTTCAAAACATCAACCTTTTCCATTAAAATAAATCTCACATTTAAATTCTCTCATTGATCAAACATGGATAACATCGTTAACTGAAAACCTAAACACATTTTTCTCTTAAGAATAACAAAATAATGCTGACATTCAATTTATTTTCTTTTGTATTTAACTGATAAATTATAAAAAAATAAAAACACACAAGTTAAGTCAAAATCTGCAACACCATTCAGATTTCTAATCTTTAATTTACATTAAAAAAAAAGCATTATTATAACAATTAAAATAAATGTATTATTTTATGTACATTTGTATTGTGTTTTAAATTATACAGATCTATTATTTTATGTCATGAAAATCTATAAAATTTCTTTGTAATCTGTAAGTGATCTATATCTATAATGTATGAAAATGTGTCAACATTTTCTTCCATGTGAAGCATGTAGTTCATATTTGGCAGCCCAGTAATTAGGATATTTTTTTATTACAAGTGGCGATTTACTTTGTTTGAAAATGATGGAACAAAGGATTTAGGGTGAAATGAGTAAAAGAAAAATTTATTCTAAAACTATTCAATTTTCAACAAATGGAACACAGCAGAACGATTTTTAGTTGACATCACCAATGCTCAGAATTATGTAATACCATAACAGTAAATAGTAATTATGCCATAACAGGTGATGAAATATGAGTTATAGTCATGATAATGAAACAAAACTACTCAACCATCCCATTGGAAACTTCCTGAAAAACCAAGAATGAAAAAAGCACACCAAGTTCAATTAAATGTTAAGGTTCTCCTAACTGTATTAATGGGTGGTGTCATCCGTAATGGATTCTTACAAGGTTGCATGGTCAACAAATAGTATAATATTAATCATTTACATGAGGTAATCTAAAGAAAACAAGCAAAAATGTAGGAAAACAATTATTGGATTGCACTATGACAACACACCAGCTCACACTTCATTATTACTTCGAGATTATTTAGCCAAAAATAACAAAATAATGATGCTACAATCTATATGTATTCTCTAAACATAGCCCTTTGTGACTTTTCTTGTTCCCACTGATAAAAAGTATGTTAAAAGGACTACAATTTTCAGCAACAGATGAAATAAAGAAAAATTAGTTAAGGTTGTACCAAAAAATGCTTTCTACAAATGTTTTGAGGATTGAAAAAAATGCTGGCACAAGTGTGTCACATCTCTGGGGAATTAATTTGAAGGTGACAAAATCAATATAGAAGAATAAGTAAATCCTCTTTGATAAAAATTAAAATTCTAGTTTTTTTTTATTATACTTTATATAAAATAAAAAAATTAACCACTCTTTTTTGTAAGAAAAAGTACATTTTATGTATACTTTTTCTAACAAGAGAGAAGAAAATCTTATATGCAGTAATTAAATAATTATGTTTAACTAATGGAACTTAATTCAGTTTCATTTTTTTTTTTGTCACCATGTGCTGTAGATTACTGGAAAATATTTACTTAATATGGCAAGAATATTTAACAATAAAACATTATAAATGAAACTAGAGAGATAAAAAGACTGTGACCTATGAACTCTGGAAAATGATTCCAATTAATAGGTATACCTATACCCTAAATTTGCTGCAAGATAGTTTATGATATGCAAAGTAACCAATAAAATATCAAACATAAATAAAATAAATGACATTTATCAGTTGATAATACTTACAAAAAAGAAATGTTTTACCTATGTGACTGATTAAGGCTACTTCCTCTGGTAGATCCTCGAGGGCTACGAATTGGAAATAACCCAAGGGATGCAACACTATGACTATCGTAATCATTGTCCTCTGCAACATCATCATCATAGAAACTACTTGGCTGTCGACTAAGAGCGAGAATTGAGTGACTACTTCCAGCAGTTGCTCTTTTTGCGCTTGCATACAAGTCTTGTGCTTTTTTGATTGCACTTAACCAATTCTGAAATGAAGAGAAGTTACAAATTTTAGCCATTTATAATAATACAAATTTAATCTTTAATTAGCGTTTTATCTTTATCAAATGCATACATTATTACTGACTGTAATATCACTGGCATTTTTATCTTGGCTTTGAGTAAAGGCCACTTTACTTGATACTGCAGATAAAGTTATTGGTTTTAATGAGTATGTTATTTCAACTCAATGTTATAGTAGATTTAGAATGCTAAAATGCACTCAGGACATAATTAAGAAGCTGATTAAGAGCATGGGACCAATACCAATACAGAGATTCGATCTTGGTAAAATTAAAAAAGAAGTGTCCCTTATTGTATTAATCATTTAATTTAAATCCTGAAATATGGAATACACCTTACAGAATGTTTATTTAAAGTCTATATACTTGCATTCATCATTTGCCACTACATTTTATTATTGTTTATTTTATTTATTATGACTTCAAATTAATGATTAAAAATTTATTACATTTTATAATAATAACAAAAAAAATTAATCCAGTTTAAAATTAATTAATTAAAACTGGGATTTAATATTAGAAAAAAATTAAACAAATCTGTAAAAGGTCATTTACAAGTTGGTGATTCCAAACACCTTGAACATCCTGGGTATAACCTTCTTGAAAATTGAAGGTTAAACTAAGGATAAAATGCCAATCCACAAAACAAAACAATCTTTTTAATAAAAAAGATTTCCATAGATCACCAAATTAAGTGCAGTTTCCCTTCATTAGAGTGACATTTAGACTCTATAGTCTAAAACAAACAATTCATAAATAAGAATTAACAAGACCAAAGAATTATTCCATTTATTTTGTAATGTGTAATTATTATTAATGTTATTTTAATATAAATTTAAATTATATAAACGCTTATTTGAATAATAAATAAATATAAGTACTGCACAATTCAAAATATCCTTCAGAATTTTAAAAGCATATAAAAATTTATTGAGATAACTTATAGATTTGGTTGAAAGTCTCATTTCATAGAAAACTCATCATGCTTGCCACCCAACATTCACTTTGGTTCAATGTAGCTTCCATTTATAATGCGACATGCATTCCACTTGAAGTTGATTTCATTCCAAACAAGCGAGTCGGGCATTACCTCTGCAGCTGCAGCGTAAATTCAAAGTCTTAGCTCAAGAAGATCAGCAAGAAAAGTTGGTAAACCTGATCTTTAATGAAACCCCACAAGAGAAAATTTAGTAGGATCAAATCTGTGGAAAAAAGTGGTCCTACAATTGGATCTTCAAGATCGATTTTCCAACCTGGGAATCGAATATCAAGAATCTCAGACTTCTAGGCGGTAATGAGGTGGTGCCCCGTCTTGCTGATAGTAATGGCGTTCATCTTGATCATCATCATCTAACTGAGGAATTATAAAATTTTGAAGCATGCCCAGATAAACGATACCATCTATGGTTTTCTCCGACCAAGAAAAACAATGAGTCTTACAGTCAGTCTTTTTTAGTTTAGGACACAAAATACATTGACGTTAGGGCTATATTGAGTGTGCTGCAGAGTTTCATGAGGTTTTTACTACCCCATATTCAGCAGATATAGGTGTTCAACTTGTCACACTGATCAGAAACATTGACTCATCACAAAAAATTACATTGTCTAAAAATGAATCATTGCTTGCAATTCTATCCATCATTTTCACACATAACTGCAGCCAAGCAACTTCATTGTTATCTGTAAAGTGTTGAACCATGGTTAGTTTGTATGGTTTTGTATGGTATGGTTTGTTTGTGTGGCTTTACAATCGTTTATGTAATATGCGCCAAAAAGTCATTTGCGGAATGCCAGTCTCACATGATGCATAAGGAGTTGATTTTTTCAGACTACGTGCAAAACTTTCTCTGAGTTGTATCACAGCAGTTTCAGGAACCTGTGGGCATCCTGGTGATTTGGTTTGTTTAGCAGAACAACCTGTCTTAATGAAGGTTTGGTGCCAAGAGTAATAGTATGCCTACTAGGAAGCTCACACCATACTCTCTATGAAAATTACGTTGAACTGCAGTTGCTCACTGCAAATCGTCAGACTAAAACACACAGACAGCATGTTCTGTACCAACAAATATCCATTTTTAACAACACTGGTGACAGTCCTGGTTGCCGAATTTGGTACTAATGAACAATGTGAGCTAAAACCTGATGTATATTGCTACAAAATGAGACGTCAACTGAATCTGTAAGTTATCTAAATAAATTTTTACATGCTTTTAAATTTGTGAAATCTGTTTTGCTGCAAATATTATAAGAGAATTGGAGTTTTTGTATCACTATGTGATAAGGGATGAGGTTGTGTCTGCAGTGTTTATTTTTTTGTATATTTTGGAGAATGCGGTCAAGAAAATTTATTAATTTACTGTGCCCAATTTCAGTTCATGATAATGTAAAGTTTATTCTGTAATATATTTTGTTTAAAAGTGTAAAAAGTTACTTTATTATGTTGACTGGTGTAGTACAATAGTATCATTAACATGTCCACAGCAATGCATTACTTTAAGGGATATTGTAATTTGTTTACAAGTAAGTCTCTTCTACATAATGTAGGAATAAATCTGTTATAATTCAGGAAGTAGGAAGACTTTAGAATAATCACCAATTTATATTACAAATATGTTTAAAAAAAGTGATTTTGATTTGTGATAATGTTCATTATTTTTTAAATGCTTGAGGGATATCTCTAAAGTAAAGACCGCTGGGGAATTTCTCTCCTTAAGGTAGGCGAACCTGTGTTGTTCATGGCCATGCTAGTAATGTACACACTGCATTGTTGTCTGTAAGTTGTCACGTTGTAGTATCTTCGATTACATGCAAGTTATTATGTTAAAAATGAATAAGAAAATTGATGTTGCCGCCGACTGTAAAATATGTGGAATCAAACATTTTTTAAACCATCAAAACGTTAAGCCGGCTGAAATTCATAGGCAGTTGGTTGCTGTGTACAGTGATAATGAAATAAATGAAAGAAATGTCCAAAAATGGTGTGAAAGGTTTAGAAATAACAGAATTAGTGTGCACGAGGAAGAACATTCGGGGAGGCCCTCAATAATAACCAAGGACTTGTTGAAACACTTCGATGATGAAATCAGATAAGATCATTGCTCAACAATTTCCAATCTAGCCCTTCTTTTTCCTGATGTTTCAAGAGCTGTTATCAATTGCATTGTTCATGACCATTTAGGCTACAGAAAGGTTTGTGCATGTTACCACACAGCTTAACAGAATGTCACAAAAAAATCAAAATGGGATCTGCTTTGGAATTGATGTGCTACACAAAAAAAGGTGATGAGTTCCTTAATTCAATTGTTATCAGCAATAAACATGGATTTCGTACTTCACGCTAGAGAGAAAACACCATTCAAGTGAGTGGTGTCATCCTCAATCACCAACCAGACCAACAAAGGTCAAGCCACAGCCATTTGGATGCAAACTGATGGCCACAGTCTTTTGGGATTGGTTTGGCATACTTCCTGATTGATTTCATGCCACGTGGAATGACTATAAATGCAAAAGCCTACTGTGAATCTCTACATAAATTATGGCATGCCATTCAAAATCAGTGACATGGATGGTTGACCAACGGCATTGTCCTGCTGCATGATAATGCACGTCCACATGTTACGGGTCCAACATGTGATTAACTGAGAACATTTGGTCGGAAAATTTACAATCACCCAACATATACTCTGGACTTAGCTCCTTCTGAATACCATTTGTTTAGCAAATTAAAAACTTTTTGAGTGGTAAGAATTCATGGGTGACGATGAACTTTAAAATACTGTTAATCAGTGGCTACATGGACTGGTGGCAGAAGAATATGACAAGGGTATATTGAAGCTGATGTATAGCTACAATAAATGTCTAACTTAATTCATGTGGCGATTGTGTAGAGAAGTAGTATAAAGTTTTCAGAATAAATTTTTTACAATGAAACGGTATTTACTTCAGAGATAACCTCTCGTATATTCTTCCTATTTCTAAAGAATTGAAACAGTTTCTTATATTGAAAATCACCTACAGATAAAACACAACAAAGGTTATTATCACTGAAAATATAAATAGCACAAACTATATTGAAAAACAATTTCTTTGTTCTGAAGTAAAAATGAATAAAGATTGCTAAACATATGAATTTTTTTTTTTGTATTCAGTCATTTGACTGGTTTGATGCAGCTCTCCAAGATTCCCTATCTAGTGCTAGTCGTTTCATTTCAGTATACTCTCTACATCCTACATCCCTAACAATTTGTTTTACATATTCCAAACGTGGCCTGCCTACACAATTTTTCCCTTCTATCTGTCCTTCCAATATTAAAGCGACTATTCCAGGATGCCTTAGGCCTATAAGTCTGTCCCTTCTTTTAACTATATTTTTCCAAATGCTTCTTTCTTCATCTATTTGCCGCAATACCTCTTCATTTGTCACTTTATCCACCCATCTGATTTTTAACATTCTCCTGTAGCACCACATTTCAAAAGCTTCTAATCTTTTCTTCTCAGATACTCCGATCGTCCAAGTTTCACTTCCATATAAAGCGACACTCCAAACAGATACTTTCAAAAATCTTTTCCTGACATTTAAATTAATTTTTGATGTATACAAATTATATTTCTTACTGAAGGCTCGTTTAGCTTGTGCTATTCGGCATTTTATATCGCTCCAGCTTCATCCATCTTTAGTAATTCTACTTCCCAAGTAACAAAATTCTTCTACCTCCATAATCTTTTCTCCTCCTATTTTCACATTCAGTGGTCCATCTTTGTTATTTCTATTACATTTCATTACTTTTGTTTTGTTCTTGTTTATTTTCATGCGATAGTTCTTGCGTAGGACTTCATCTATGCCGTTCATTGTTTCTTCTAAATCCTTTTTACTCTCGGCTAGAATTACTATATCATCAGCAAATTGTAGCATCTTTATCTTTTCACCTTGTACTGTTACACCGAATCTAAATTGTTCTTTAACATCATTAACTGCTAGTTCCATGTAAAGATTAAAAAATAACGGAGATAGGGAACATCCTTGTCGGACTCCCTTTCTTATTACGGCTTCTTTCTTATGTTCTTCAATTCTTACTGTTGCTGTTTGGTTCCTGTACATGTTAGCAATTGTTCTTCTATCTCTGTACTTGAACCCCAATTTTTTTAAAATGCTGAACATTTTATTCCAGTCTACGTTATCGAATGCCTTTTCTAGGTCTATAAATGCCAAGTATGTCGGTTTGTTTTTCTTTAATCTTCCTTCTACTATTAATCTGAGGCCTAAATTTGCTTCCATTGTCCCTATACTCTCCCTGAAACCAAATCGGTCTTCTCCTAACACTTCTTCCACTCTCCTCTCAATTCTTCTGTATAGAATTCTAGTTAAGATTTTTGATGCATGACTAGTTAAAGTAATTGTTCTGTATTCTTCACATTTATCTGCCCCTGCTTTCTTTGGTATCATTACTATAACACTTTTTTTGAAGTCTGACGGAAATTCCCCTTTTTCATAAATATTACACACCAGTTTGTATAATCTATTATTCGCTTCCTCACCTGCACTGCGCAGTAATTCTACAGGTATTCCGTCTATTCCAGGAGCCTTTCTGCCATTTAAATCTTTTAATGCTCTCTTAAATTCAGATCTCAGTATTGTTTCTCCCATTTCATCCTCCTCAACTTACTCTTCTTCCTCAATAACACCATTTTCTAATTCATTTCCTCCGTATAACTCTTCAATATATTCCACCCATCTATCGACTTTACCTTTCGTATTATATATTGGTGTACCATCTTTGTTTAACAATTATTAGATTTTAATTTATGTACCCCAAAATTTTCCTTAACTTTCCTGTATGCTCCGTCTATTTTACCAATGTTCATTTCTCTTTCAACTTCTGAACACTTTTCTTTAATCCACTCTTCTTTCGCTAGTTTGCACTTCCTGTTTATAGCATTTCTTAATTGCCAATAGTTCCTTTTACTTTCTGCATCACTGTCATTCTTATATTTTCTACGTTCATCCATCAGCTGCAATATATCGTCTGAAACCTAAGGTTTTGTACCAGTTCTCTTTATTCCGCCTATGTTTGCTTTTGCTGATTTAAGAATTTCCTTCTTAACATTCTCCCATTCTTCTTCTACATTTTCTACCTTATCTTTTTTACTCAGACTTCTTGCGATGTCCTTCTCAAAAATCTTCTTTACCTCCTCTTCCTCAAGCTTCTCTAAATTCCACCGATTCATCTGACACCTTTTCTTCAGGTTTTTAAACCCCAATATACATTTCATTATCACCAAATTATGGTCGCTATCAATGTCTGCTCCAGGGTAAGTTTTGCAGTCAACAAGTTGATTTCTGAATCTTTGCTTAACCATGATATAATCTATCTGATACCTTGCAGTATCGCCTGGCTTTTTCCAAGTGTACATTCTTCTATTATGATTTTTAAATTGGGTGTTGGCAATTACTAAATTATACTTCGTGCAAAACTCTATAAGTCGGTCCCCTCTTTCATTCCTTTTGCCCAGCCCGTATTCACCCACTATATTTCCTTCCTTGCCTTTTCCAATGCTTGCATTCCAATCTCCAACTGTTATTAAATTTTCATCTCCTTTTACGTGTTTAATTGCTTCATCAATCTCTTCGTATACACACTCTAACTCATCATCATCATGGGCGCTTGTAGGCATATAGATGTTAATAATCGTTGTCGGTTTAGGTTTTGATTTTATCCTTATTACAATGATTCTATCGCTATGTGTTTTGATATACTCTACTCTCTTCCCTATCTTCTTGTTCATTATGAAACTTACTCCTACCTGCCTATTATTTGAAGCTGAGTTAATTACTCTAAAATCACCTGACCAAAAGTCGCCTTCCTCTTCCCACCGAACCTCATTAATTCCTACTACATCCACATTTATCCTATCAATTTCCCTTTTTAAATTTTCTAGCCTACCAACCTTTTTTAAGCTTCTAACATTCCATGCTCCGACTCGTAGAATGTTATTTTTTAATTTTCTGGTGATCCCTTCCTTAGTAGTCCCTACCCGGAGATCCGAACGGGGGACTAGTTTACCTCCGGAATATTTTACCAAGGAAGGCGTCTCCATCATTGCTATATGAAAATGTAGAGAGCCACATTTTCTTGGAAAAAAAGCAGCTGTAGTTTTCCATTGCCTTCAGCTGCGCAGTACTCAGAGGACTGAGTGATGTTGATGTGGCCGTTTAAGTCATTGTGACTCACGCCCCTAACAACTACTGAAAGAGCTGCTGCCCTCTTTCAGGAATCATTCCTTAGTCTGGCTCTCAACAGATACCTCTCCGATATGGTTGCACCTTCGGTCCAGCTACTCTGTATCTCTGAGCATTCAAGCCCCCTCACCAACGGCAAGGTCTCATGATTCATAGAGGAGGCCTGAATATGAAAAATATGAAAATAAATTAATTTATTTTAGTTTATAGGTTTGTGTTGGTTAAATACACATACTGTAAATTATGTTAACATAAATTCCAGAGTAAAAGATTGAATTGGTTTCCCCAATTTGTCAGAGATAATAATTGTTTTTTTTTGTTATGTAGTATCCATACAACTTTGATTCATACAACATTAAAACCATATTTATATTTATGGATGGATGGATGATTCTTGATGAAAGAATTCAGATCAATTATATCACGTGTTATTTCTTACTTTTAATATTACATTTTATCTTATAAAACGTGTTCAAAAAACTTATTCAATAGCAGTTAAAAAATAACTGAAATGAATAAATTACATTTCATTGTTATCTTAATAAGTAAATTTTATACCTTAATCAACTTAGTATCAGAACTCATTAAAAGGAAAGCAGCACAGGGTACTCTGTACTCAGTCAAATAAACTAAAGCTAGAGTAGGATGTTCTCTTGATAATTCCTGTACTACCAATCTTTCTACTAAAAATGGATGTCTTAGAACTCGAACTTTGCCTTCAGATCTCCGTGTTGCTGGTTTGCAGATGAGTAACATATCGGTAAACAAGAAACAGTGTACATCAATCTGAAAAAAAAGTTAAATTTGACTTTAAGTTAAATTATAAGTTAAACACTTATAATTAGTGAAATTTTATGGAATTGTAAGAATAAGTAATAAAAGCATATAATATAAAAGTTAGTATAGTAACTAGTAAGTTAGTACAGTTAAGTTAATATAAAAGTTAGCAGTTTATAGTTAGTATAAAAGCAGTTAGTATAGTTACGCTAGTATTTACATTGATAAAATACTTTTAGGTTAAATTTTTTTTTTACTCCTAATGCGTACATTGAAATTTGTCCAGCTTGTGAACAATAAGCAATTCCATCACCCAATTAGATGAGAATATATGTTCCGTTCCACGTCGAGCTATCTAGTGCTGCAATCTAGTGGCTGCTAGAGCTCACTGGCGAGTTAAGCTCGTACGATCATTCTACGTCAGAATCCCGCGCAGTGCGGTCATGTTTTCATTTCAGTTTAAGGGGACTCATAGTTTCTTGATAATGTTCAAGTTCAATTATGACTAAAGTGTGATACATTCTTAAGTTTAATGTAACTATTGTAATTCAATAAAAAATTTAGGGTGACAAGAAATTAAATATAACGATTCAAGAAGAACATAGTGTTGCTTCATTTCATCATCTACAATCTCATCAAAAATAAAGTCCACACTAGCTCTAAATTCTACCAATATGTATGATGTATAAATGGAGTTGTATGGGCTCAAGGCTGACTATTCCTTAGATGTGTGGTTAATCAACTCCAACCACTAAAGTATACTGGTATCTACTGTTTAGTATTCAAATCCATATGAAAGTAACTTACTTTTACAAGGATTTGTCCTTGAAAGTAAGTTTGTCATTAAAAATCAGCCATAAAACTGTTGATTTACAACAATGATTTTTACTACTAGACCAATCAGATGAGTTAAGTTTAAATTTAAGTAGTAATTCTAATATTAAAAATCACTGCATCATTAGGTTATTGCTTATATCCCAAAAAAGGATGTGTTTTATAAGTTTTTACATAGCAATCAGTTAAAATTTTAAATGAAGGAAATATCTTCACTGACCAGGAACAACTACTATATGATATGAATGTAAAGATAGATTGAGAGAGAGGGAGAAAGAGACTGATTTATTTATTAACTGGCAAGATTGAAATTATACGTTTTCCTCTTCCATCTGACCAGTTTAAATACATTTAAAATAAAATATACATCTGTTATGAGTTAATTTACAAATATACAAAATATAAAACTGCTTAGTCAAAATCAAACATAAATATTATATACAAAAATAAAAATCGCTTAAAAATACATGTTATCAATTTACCTTACAAATATAAAGATTGCTTATTTTGGAAAAATTCTCTAATTTAATCAAATTTTTTATTTCAATTTTAAATTAAATTTTCAACCTCAAATCTAATTCTAGACTCTTAAAACAAAAATCCAAAATCATTATATAGTTACCTTACAAAGTTAAAACTAAACTTAAATATAATATAAAAAAATAAAGACTGCTCAAAAATAACCTGTATGTAAAAGTAAACACTAAATCTGTTTATCAATCTATAGAACTACCCAAAATACCCCTCTGTGTTAAAATCAACCCAATATTGCAAACATGACTACACTTTTTCAGAATCTGAGAGCCACTTTTTTCAATCTTTTCTTCTAAATAAATAGGTATTTGGAGGTATTTGCAGAGAAATTATAAATATAATCTAACCAGACTTAACCTATGCTTCATTTGCTCCCTGGTCAAGGCTAGTGAGCGTAGGCTAAGTTTGGTTAGATTATATTTATAATTTTTCAGAAAATACCTCCAAATACCCGCTGATTTGGAAGAAAAAATTAAAAAAAGTGGCTGTTAGATTCCCAAAAAGAACCCTACAATGTTCCATAATAAATTGTTTACTAAACGCTTTACAAAATTACAATACGAGTTCAATTACTAAAATTAACAACCATAATGTCATAGTTTTTACATTTAAGATACATCATATCTTTTTATTAATAATTTCTTACAAAAAACTTTACATCTTTTAACATCACCGATGTTCAAACTATCAATCTGCTTCGCAAATTCATTTATTAGTCCACCAGATTAAACATTAAAACACTTCTTATAAATACTCATCCGATGATGAGGAACTTGCGATAAGTAAACAAGGGCTTATGTCTCTCCTCTATGCAAATCCCAAATTTCTTTAGCTGTATATATTTACAACAAAGGAATACACTGATATGGTATTCATTTTGGGTGTATATAATGGTAATGCTACAACTGCTGCAGTAGAATATAAAATACATTTTCTGAATTGCAGGATTCCAGATCACAAAGTAATTACCATGACTTTTCACAATCTTCAGGAAAGAGGTTCACTACCTCTTTCATACCAGCTACAAACAATCTGTCCAACACAATGCTAATATTGATGAAATTATTATCGATGCAGTTCAGCACAGTCCAGGCATCAGTACACGTCTTTTTAAGCGGATCAGAGTTTCACTTTCTATAGACACTTAAACAATAAGTTTTATTCTTATCATAAACAGCCACTTCAACACCAACACCCAGGAGATAGTCTGCTTCCCTTGGAGTTCGGCAACTGGTGGAATACAAATCGACAACTCTATAAGTATATTTTGCTTACCAAAGGCAAATTTCACTCAAGCTGGCATCAATAACTTACACAATGAGCATTCATGGGCAAAAGATAAGTCCTCATGAAATGGTAGAAGGGAAATTTCAACACTGATTTAGTCTCAATATATGGTGCGGCCTTCTTCACAATCAGCTGTTAAGTACATTCAAATTACCTGGCTGCTTAAATACTGAGGCCTACTTGCACTTTCTTTAAGAAGAATTGCACTGAGATTCAAAATATATTTCCAGCATGATGGTGTGCCTCCCCACTTCTCTTGTGCCATTTGCACTCACTTAAATCATTTCCCTGAGAAATGGATCGGTCGTGGAGGTCCACACTCCTGCCCACCACGATTCCTTGATCTAACACCTTTAGATTTTTGCATCTGGGGATGGATAAAAATATTGTATTCAAAACAAATATACATTCTCATGAGGAATTAATTGTCCACTAAATTCTCTACAAGTTTTGTTTAAAAGTTTTATGTATTTATTACCAATTTAACAAAATTATTGTACATAAAAAATAAAAAAAAAAGGTTTTTACTCCAATCTATTGGCTTTAACCCCACAGTTCTCAAAAAATACTGCAGATATGGTTCTGAGATATATTGTATTTTATTTTTCAGGTCAAAAACTATAATAAATCACTAATTCTGCTCCTTAATTAAAGTTCTAAAGATTTCAGTATGACCTCATTTCACCAGGGTAGCTGAAATCCGAGCAAAATATTTCACTAGCTGTAACTCACAAACGAAGCATTTTAGGACATATCTTTATATGAACTTTTTCCATTATTTCTAAAAGTAGAATACGTTGAAAGTCCCGGAGGAACTTCGTAATACACTCTAAATATATTATATGAAATAAAATCCACCGAAACACAATAATTATTAATACAGTGATCAATATGTTAATGAATTATCTGATTATTCAAAAGAAAGAAAGAAAAAAAAATATATATATGTTATTTTACTGAAATTAATCTTTTTTTTTTAAGATTAATATTACTCCTCTGTACTATTAAATTATATTTAAAATTCTATTAAAATAATCTAGCTGGTACAGAATATTGATAAGAAATGTCTTACCTTAATTTTTCATGAAAGTACTTTTGTGGAATCCCGCATTATCAGTCATGATTGAAATAATTCTGTTATTGTATAATAAAAATACTTAAATGATGAAAATTTTGTGTATTAATTTATTGTATGAGTGTTGTTTATCTGTTACAGTTTTTATAAAACCGTCTCCCACTAACACTGTCTGATGGTTTATCAAATTAAAATTTTGTTTGTATTTATACATGTGATATTTTTCTAATATGTTTAATTTTACATCATCTTTATTAAAAAAAATTATAATAATTCAAAAAACAACTATCCGACACAATAACAAATTAACTACCTTACAACCAATACATAATAAGACACAAAAGAGTGAAAACATATACATAAAATATTTATACACTAATAATATTAGTGAAAACATTACTACCACTTACAATAGAAATATTTAAACCAGCAAACAAACCTAATAACCACCTAAATGTATATTTAAAAAAAAAAAAATCTGTGTGGAATTTATAAAATTAAATGTAATCATTGTGATGGTATTTATGTAGGAAAACCAAACAGATCCTTCAGAACTAGATTTCTTGAACGTTATAGAAATTATATATATATACACATGTTTCTGAAATACTTTCATAATCTTTAAACATGATTTTTTAGGTACAATTTGCACTTTGAGGCAATTTTGAGCATTTTTCTAGTAAAGGATAATCCATTAATTAATTATGTTACATCTGGCATTACTACTGTTTTCAACGACGGTGATCATTGCTAACATAGAAAAATTTTTCCATAATATTTCTAACTGAAATAATAAATATTAATTAAAATAAACGTATTATTATTTTTTTATATATCCATAATAAATACAGAAATGTAATAAAAATTAAATTAAAGTTTTATAGGAAGAAATAAGTATCAAACCTTTGAAGTATTACTATCCTTTAAACGGAGATCAGATTCCAGGAGTAAATGACGTCGCTGAGAATTACAACACCCAGGCATAGGACAAGTTAAATCAAGTTCATTATAACTTCTTACGAGACGTTCCAAATCCTCATCCTTTGATTCCTATAAAACATCAATCATATATTTCAATTTATAAAATTATACTTTGAAAAGTATTAAACAAAATAAAAGAATCTATTACATACTAGCAATGTATATTATAAGAAAAAGACAAACATTTTGATATTTAATTTATTCAGTATACGAGGTCTGTAAATAAAGTAATGAGACTTTTTTTTTGGCAGCCAAAGTGGCAACACTGTAAAGTTACTAATAAACATATGGTTGGTTATATGAACAGCTGATTTATATTAGGTATTAATATTTTTAGTCTATTGTTGTCACATGAGACATAAAAAAAACTTTTAGTGAAACGAGTTTTTGTTATGCGTTACAAAAATGAATGATACTAATTATGAGTAACGTTGTACAATCAAGTTTTTTGTTAAACTCAGTGAGAATGCTACTGAAACTTTTTCAAAATTGAAAAGGGCACATAGAGATGACGTTCTGTCATGAGCCCAAGTTTTTAGATGGTTTAAAGCATTTTCAGATGTCCAGGAATCAGTTGTAGACGATCCATGCTCTGGAAGACAGTTAAAAAGTGAAGACAATGTTGAGCGAATCAGAGACTTGATACGGTACGACCAGCGAGTAACTGTCAGATTGACTGCAGAACAACTGAATTTGAACCGTACCACAGTCCATCAAATTTGGTCAAACGAATTGGACATGAAAAAAGTTTGTGCAAAATTGGTCCCAAAAGTTAAAAAGAAAAGCAACAGGGTAGAAGTGTGTCGCAATTTTCTAGGGGAAATTGAAACTGATCCTGATTTTCTAAAAAATGTTATTAGCGGTGATGAATCTTGGATATTTGAGTATGACCCAAAAACAAAACGCCAGACTAAGGAGTGGCAAACTTCAAACTCACTATGTCCTAAAAAAATCAATCGCTGAGCAAATCAAAACCATATTAATCTGTTACTTTATTAGTAATGGCATTGTCCATAAGGAGTTTCTGCCAACAGGACAGACTGTAGATCAGTATGTTTAACAAGAAATTCTTGAAAGACTGCAAAAAAGAGTTTCCTACATAAAACTAGCAATCACAGATAACTGGATGCTGCATCATGACAGCGCACATTGTAACACTGCACTCTCAATTAATGAGTTTTTGGCAAATAAAAACATCCCTGTAGTTCCTCAATCACCTTATTCACCTGAACTGAGTCCCTGCAACTTTTTCCTGTTCTCGACTTTAAAAAAAACATCTCAAAGGACACCATTTTGGAACAGTAGAAAACCTACAAAAAAAATGTAACCGACCATCTGTAGGATATTCCAGTTTCTGAGTTCCAACATTGTTATGAAGAGTGGGAAAACTGAAGCGTTGCATGGCTTCCCAAGGGAACTATTTCAAAGGTGACAGAGTCCATGTATAATTGGATTATAAATAAAACTTTTTCTGAACCAGTCTCATTACTTTATTTACAGACTCATATATCAATTAATAATTATCAAAATAATAATATCAGTGATTAAACTTTAAACCATTAAAAAAAAACTTGCATTAAAACTCACACTTATAAGCTATTTATGGCAAGAAAATCATTAACAAAGTAATCATCAAAAAAAGAAAGGTTATAAATGTGAACCATTTATGTGAACATATTGAATGAATTCTGTAATGGAACATCAGTTTTAATGAAGGAATCAAAACATCAAATTTAAATCAATGAATTGAATAAACAAGACAATCTCAGCACTCAAAAAGCACTGATGATAAGGTTGGGATTCTAGAAGAAAGAGTTGATCACAGTTCTGATCAATTTGCCTATTGAAAGACTGTGCTTAGGTACCATGAATTATGACAAAGAAAAAATACAAAACATGGAAAAACATGACAGATCACTCCTTAGCTGAAATAAATTCTCAATGTTCCTAAGAAAATTTAAAAAAGTTTTTTTTAGTTCAACTTTAGATCAACAATGTTGACCAAATATCTGAAGGTGGGGGGGTATAATGTGAATTTTGCTGGAAACAATGAAACCTTGAAACATCTATGAAAATATATCTATTGAGTTTGCAAATCAAGAGGACCAACAATGTTTTGGTAATAATAACAGTTGGTCTCAAACTGCACAACATAAATTTGATGTTCTTCTACTATATGGCCATTATTTTGCAACCGATTAAAAAGCTGATTTATTAAAACATCCAAGACAGATGACTCAAGTTGACAAACACCCAGATTCGCATCTGTTCTGAGCTCAAAGAACATTTTGAAGCGAAAGGTTCTTTCTAGATCGTATAATAACCTATGGTGAAACATGGATACACCATTTCGAGCCCAAATCCAAATGGCAAAATTATTGGTGGAAACATTTGGATTCACCCACTAAAAAAAAAACTCAAACTCATGTGTCAAAGTGATGTTGAAAGTTTTCTGGGACTCACAAGTTACTGGAACTCACAAGGTCTTCTGGGACTCGCATTTGGAAGTCGAGAGTTCCAGCGTTCAAATCCTAGTAAAGTCAGTTATTTTTACACGGATTTGAATACCAGATCGTGGATACCAGTATTCTTTGGTGATTGAGTTTCAATTAACCACACATCTCAGGAATGGTCGAACGGAGACACTACACTTCATTTACACTCATACATATCATCCACTTAAGTATTATCTGAACGGAAATTATTGGAGGCTAAACAGGAAAAAAGAAAGGGACTCACAAGGATCAATTTTTAGTGACTATTTAGAAGAACAACATACCACGAGCAGTGAGTACTATTCTAACATGCTTCAACAGAAAGTGAGAGCCATGATAAGGCGAAAATGTCAGGGCAGTCTCTCAAAAGGTGTGATTCTCTTGTATGACAACACGCATCCCCACATCGCCCAGAGAACTGAAGAAACATTCAAGAAGTTGGGTTGGGAGATGTTGCCACATCCTCTTTATGGCCCAGACCTCACCACCCTGTCTGATTTCCATTTGCCGACTCAAAGACTTTTTACGCGGCAAGAAGTTCAACAACAATGAAGCAGTCAAAAAAATCTACAGAAATGGTTCAAACAAATTAATGGTTATGGTTCAAACAAATTGGTTCTGAACAAATTATTGTAACTTCTACGCTTCGGGAATCAGCAACCCTCACACAAAGGTAGGATAAGTGTCTAAATGTTGCTGGGGACTATGTTGAAAAGGAGTGTAAGTTACATTTTCATTGAATAAATAGTTTTTTCTGTACACCAATTTGTCTCATTAATTATTGAACATCCATCATAATATTACATTCTTTATAAATTATTAAATATAATTTTAACCTCCGGTGCAAATTTTAAGTAACATATCCTATAAATTCATGTAAAGCCATATTGAAAATGCTAGTCGGTTGTTTAATATTACTTCTATCTATTTCATTTCATTTAAAATAAATGGACACTCACCACAACATCATAAGCTTCAATCCTAGCAATGACACCTCTTAATCGTTCCATATCTTGTTTTTGTTTTAATGTTGTATTTACACTATTTACAAACATATCGACATGCCGAATCTGTAAAAAATTAAAACTTTATTTAGTATAAAATAGAAAATACTTAAAATCAGTTATTAATGTGTTTGAGTTTTTATTAAATCAACTTTTTTTTGGAAAAAAGTATCGGGGGTCAGCATCAAATTATTGTAACATAATTTAAATAAAATTTACAAAGAATTTACAGAGCAATAAAAATATAGAAAATTTCCTTGCTGTATTCTTATTTGTCTGCTGTAAGAATCATAAGAATCATCATACATCTTTATTATGTTGAGAGATCCTTACATAACATTTCCCACACAATATCTCTGTCAATTTTCACAATTTCAGTTTTCATTTGGTCACTGAGTTAGTGATTTTCTTAAACAATCTGGCGAAGTTCTTCTATATTTTCTTCAGTTCTTGAAGTGAAAGATCGTCCAGAACATTTATAATCTTTGATGAATCTTTTGTGATGCTTAAAAATATGTGCATCAAACATGTAGTCTTCCTGTAAGCCTAAGTAATCATTTCCAAACATTCTGTTGGTGTTTTGTTCATTTTAGAAAATATTTTAACTAACGAGTGTTGCTTCACTTTTAAATCTGCCATTATTCCAGAATATAACAGAAAGCATAGCAGCACTAAACAACAAGTAACAATCAACTGAACAGCTGAAAGTGTTGATATTTGTAATGAAGTTCAGACACGTCCTAGTCTCTGCCAAAGAGCTCTCAATCAGTTCCACTGTTTTCACTGAGATACAGAAGCACAGCCTCATTATTTATTAGATGACTTTG
This sequence comes from Lycorma delicatula, assembly GCF_047948215.1. Taxonomy (NCBI): domain Eukaryota; kingdom Metazoa; phylum Arthropoda; class Insecta; order Hemiptera; family Fulgoridae; genus Lycorma; species Lycorma delicatula. The sequence continues at coordinate 238,403,091 of NC_134456.1, forward strand.
TATTTCTATGCAAAAATTAAAAAAATCAGTAGAAAACATGATAACAAATAAAATATAATCCCACATTCATTACTGCCTTTACTCACACCCGTTAAAAGTTTCTAATACGTTTTTCTGCATAACTATTCTTATAAGACACAATGGTTTCTTACTTTTCCATTTCTTGTAAGTAGATTTGATTTTGGAATCAAAAACGCTTTATAAAATCATATATTTACACAAATAACTCTGATATTCAAAAAAATAACATGTTTGTGAAATTAGCTATAAAATTATTTGATTTTTATAATATTTAATAAAAGTAATAATCTCAGAATAAAAAAAAAAACATATATACAAAATATTTTACTTTCTACAATATGCAAAACATTGTAATATATAACATTTGTTTTTTCTTGAGTTTAATTTGCCAGTTATTACAACAAATAAAAACATTTGTATAAATTTTCAGAAATTTACACTTTACTTTATGTAAAACACATGTAACTTCTGCGAAGATCTAAATGTTAGATCTAAGATCTACATGTTCTCCTTTCCATATTTCAAAAATACTGATAGTTTATTAATGTTAAAAATTCTTATTTTCTTTATGTTATAGTACTGAAGATGATTCCACTGGAATTGAAATAGCTATATAGTGAAACTTTATACAAGTATTTTTATTTATTGTAATATATATTTGATAATATATGTAAAAGAGTGCTCGTCTATAATAAAGTGAATTTATTTTTTACTTCATTTTTTGAAAATCTCTGTTTTAGAACACTTTTTTAATAGACTACGTGCACTCTACATACTGATCAATGAATGTTATTAAAAATAATATTCTGTATAATGGAACCAAAATTTCACGTAGAGAGAGAAGCCATTTTCTGATTTCTTTTTTCAATAATAGTTCATCTTGCCAAAACAAAAAAAAAAACAAATTATTAAAGTATCTGATAGTAAAAATATCTTGCAATATAAACAAAGTACATATAGATATAAACATACATACCATTAATTCTAGGCTTTGTCGGTGTTCTTCAATTTCAGTATGTTTTTGAATTGCTTTTAAAAGAAGTGAATATTTGGTTAGTCGTTGCATTGGTTTTACAAGAATATCCATTAAACCAAGCCTGTTACAACCTTTTTGAGTTTCACACCACTGTAACGTGTTGCAAATTATTACAATAAACATAATCATAACAGAGAGAAGCTTATTTAATTCTAACTCAGAAAATATTGCAGTAAAATTTGTCATAAATAAAATGTTTTGGTAAAAAAAAAATTATCTGTTTAAAGTATTATAAAAATGGATAAGAAAAATCTGTATCGATTACTTTAATATCTAATGTTTAATATTTAAGCATGAAAAAAAAACCGAATGAACAATGAATTATTTCTTCTAGAAATAATATTTAAACTGTGGAGAAAAGATCATTTGTTGCAAACAGCTTCAGAAGAGGGGAACAGATAACAGTAGCTGATCTAAATTCTAAAGTTACAGTTCATCCAGTTCCAGTACGATGGTCTCTAGCCAATTTACCGTATTTATTCGAGTATCCCACATTTTTTTTCTTGGAACTGGAGGGCGTAATTGAAACAGAGCCTTTGGCCACGATTATTTATGTAAAATAAACTTTTTCTTAGAAATATCTAAATTCAATCACATAATTATAGTTACGTTAGGCTATCGTTTATCAATACCAGATGTCGCTTATACAGATTACATCTTTAATTATTATCATCCTCCTCATTCTATCGATGGGAACGAAGTTACGGTATTTTAGTAAAACTGACTCATGCTGTGTAACCTGCATCCGGTTCTAATGACACTACAGTTACAGTGTCAGTTACCGATCGTCATCTTGTCTATTCATAAGTCATTGTACTTTTTGTATATGTGGACGGTAATGTGCATTTTATCTGTTTAGTTTATCTTGTAAAGTTTAATACGGTGATTTATTTTAATTACGGCATTAAAATGAATACAAAAGGACAGCGTCTACGATCTTTTACAGTAAATGAAAAACTGCGCGTTATAGAAGAGGCTGAAAAACTTGGAAATCATAGGCAGGAAGAAAATTTGACGTAGATGAAAGCTGCATTCCAGACTGGCGTAAGAAGAAAAAACTTCTGGTGAAAGGCACTGGTAATAAAGGGCTTTTCGTGGCCTAAAACCAAAATATACAGACCTAGAAAAAACATTGTATGACTTTGTTATGGAAAAAAAGAAATGCGGTTATGCTGTCATGAAAGAAATGTGTCAATTATATGCTTGTGAAATTAATATTTGCATGGACTATTTATAAATGAAAAGCTAATCTATAAGAATATTGAACTGATTTCCCACCTTCCTCAGGTGATTAATACAGTTACTGATATGGATAAATCTAAAAAAGAGCTGAAACTGCCTGGTTAAACAAGAATTTTATTTATTGACGAACTGTTTCAAATCACTGATTATTAACTATTTTATGATGTTTTAACTGTAATTTGTTATTTAATTTTCTTATTAGTAATTTAATTGGACTTAATTAAAGAATTAGATTTAATTAATAATTTAATTTTCTTATCATCAGTAGTTAATTTTGTAATTAAACTATTTTGAATGATTTGACTTATCCTACTCTCTAAACTAGTCTGTAGAGATAAAAAGATAATAAAAACTGAGAATGTAGTAGATAAACTGAGACTTAGATTAATAAAAAGTAGAAAGGAAAAGCAGAATGCATCAAATCAGTCAAAAGACTGAAACAAAAAAAAAAAAATCAATTTTCAGTTTTAATATCATTCAATCATATATTTAACAATAAATAATAAACGCAAGTAGTGAAAAACAAATAGCAGATGATTGTTATGGAGTAATCAAAACTCTCAAGTAATTATGTTATTCAGTATTAATGGTACCATAACATAGGAGTTTATTTATGCCAAAACTTCGTAAACAACAATTATTTACAACATAAAATTAAGTAATAAAGCTTACAGTAGTTATAATTTTAAATTTATTAAATTAAGGGCAAATTTACACCTCATAAATGAAGTTATTTATAACTAATATATAAATTTATAACAGATACTTACATCATTAACTACTTTTAGTGAACGAATATAAGCAAGTTCAGTCTGTATCAGTTCCCAAATTGCAGTTTGTTGTTGCTGAACCCTTTCTGGTAATAAATTAGCATCTTTCATTAGATCTCTCCAGTCTTCTTCTAAATTATACAGTGCTGTAAAATTTAATTTAATAGTAAATTAATTTTCACTTTTTTGTTTTTAAGTATTTTTATTAACATATATAACAGCCTTAAAAATATTCAAAAGTTATAAATAACATTTATAATCAGGATGATATTAAGTATCTGGATTAATTCAATTCATAAATAATTTTGTATATGATAAGACATGCTTTATTAATCTTCAGTAAGGTTTAAATTTTGAAATCTATGATATGATAGAATAGATTTTAAGCTGACTAAGTATACTTCATTTTAAAGTAATAATTATATTTGTTACATTTATCAGATTTTGTTGTATACTGTGACTGAGATCACCAAGAATTATGCTGCTGTTGTCTGAATTGGGTTTTATTTTTTTTTATTTTAGTATGTCAGATTTAAATTATATTTTTTATTAGAATTTTATTTTTATATGCCTGTATTTTTTGAGTTACTCAAATGTGTTAAATGTTTTTATCTTTTATTGTTTATATGTAAGATTTTCATGTTACTACTGATATTTGTGCTTGTACGACTTGTTTCAATGAGGTAACATACGAAAGTGGAGTGAATTGGTTTTATGAGTTTTCATATTGTTGTGAAAAGCGCACCATCCTTTTGGTCCTACATAGAACTTGTAGCAGAAAATCTAAATTTATGTGAGATTTTGTTTTATAAAGTGGTTTATTTGTTTTATTTTTGTAACGTTCTATATGTAATGCTGTAGATCACTTTTTTAAATTTGCAGGAAACTTTTTCAATGTATTTCTTAAGGTAGCAGTTATTAGTTTGTCATTCTTATTCTGAAATTAGCATATGAGTTTAATTACTTACTGTTCCTTTGAATCCATTTTATATTAAATCAAATTGGTTATCACTTATATCAAGAAGCATGGTGTGTTGGTTTGTTTGTTCTCATATTTTTATTTTGAATGAAGCGCTACCATCTAGTGGAAAAAATTGAATTAACAACTGTATAATAAACTATATTGTGTATTATAAACAGTACATTGTTTACATTAACATTTACTATCATACTGATTATTCTTTTAGATTTTGTTAAAAAAAACTGTTGTAGACATAAGTTTTTGGAAATTTTATAAAAACAAATACATATAGAATAAATGTTAATGTAAACAACATACTGTTTATAGTCACAATACAATTTATTAAACAGTTAGTTCAATTTTTTCCACTAGATGGTAGCGCTTCATTCTACCTAAGTCTGTTCTACTGTACCAGATGGTTTCTCTTTCACGTAGTCTCTTGGTATTATGATTTCAACAAAATACTTTTCTATGTAGAGTTCAGCTTCCTGGCAGTGTTTTTGTGAAAGGGGTGTTTAGAATAAAGCCTTGGCATCATGGTTCTGAATGTTGCAATAAGAAATTGTCATAGGATAATAAATATTATTCATTTTTGTGGTGGTTAAAAATGATCCTGGAAATTCTTCACAAGTTTCATCGTTTATTGATTATGTATCTGACAGTAGATAAACAAGGTACTTGAATGCATTACCTGTATTTGCTAAATAATAACTTATTCATTCAGTAATAACTCAAAGATTAACATGACACACTATAAATAGATTTAAAATTACAATATTTATAAATTCTCTAATAAATATACAAGTAAAAAAATTTTTCTATCCTCATGCATGCTAAATTTTCAATAGAAAAATTTTATTATTACTGTAGTTACAGAATTAAATCATGTTTAATCCAGAAATAATAGGATAAACTTAAAAAACAGAAACAAAAGTGACATAAAGAATGCACTAGAAAGATAAAGAATAATCATTTTGCAACTGTTATTTAAATTTTGATGTTGTGTAGTCAGAACCAAATTAAAAGGCAACTATTTATAACTAATTAAAAGTTAAATCTCCTTGCTGACTTCAAAGTGTAAAAATTTAAGACAAAATTAAAAAAGAATTATGCTCTTACCTTTACATGCATTTTATTTGTAAGCCAATTCCATTTTTTAAAATATTTATTTTACTATTTAAGAGTTTTAATTTAAAAACCTTTCTTTTAATTTTTATTTAAAATATGAATACGTCTACAAAAACATTACAAACATATTTAAATGCCTGTACATAAAAAAATTCCTACAAAAACACATGAATTCTGGTTTTAATAATTAAATAAGAAAATGAATATAGTGAAATGTTAAAATAAACTACTAACAAGAGTAATCAATCAATAATCATTTAATGATTACTTATCAGAAACTTAATTTTTGCTATATATATATATATATATATATATATATATATAACTGCAATATATAAATGTAGCTTTAATCTGTAGAAATGATAAACCTCCACATGTTTGAGTATTAATATTTGAATAAAGCAAAACTTCAATAAGCAATGCATAGTAAAACATCATAATAGTATCGAGTAACATGAATGAAATAATGAGAAGCAAAAATGTATAACAATGAATACAAGAGTTTTAATTAAAACTGGTAGTGAATTTCAAATCCTAATTAGCATATAGTCATATAAATTTTTAAATAATAATAATGAATAGAAACTTTTTACACAAATATATTCGTATTATAATAACCAGAAAATTAAAGATTATGTTACAAAATAGAATTATAAAATAAAATATAAAGAATTAGATTTATAAACTGTATTTTTATACATTCACACTTTAAAAGATACACAACTGTCTCAAATTCTGCTATTGTTGACTAACTATTAGCTATTCATTAATGAAACATTAAAATTTAATCACCCTCTTCTAAGTCTTCAACAGTATCTGGAAGATGTGGAATACAATGTTTGCTATAATTGTTCAGCTGTTCAGCCAGAACCTCCATTTTTGTATCCTGTAATTAAAATATATAACAAGGTATTACTGCTCTTCTTTTAGAGATACTATTTATTTTGGCCTAAATAAAAAATTAAGATTATGTTATATTAATTATTATTATAATATGATTGTTGTACAACACATGAATCACATATTTAATAATAGAAAAGTGTAACATTTTCAAGCATATATCCCTAATTTTATAGATATGCAATGTACATTTGCCAAAGTAGGGCATATTTTATAAAAATACTTTATATTTTAATTTAATTTGAGAATAAGATAAAATGGTTCCCCTTCAGGGAATAGTTCTCAAAATTTAATGTTTTTTGATTTTTTTGTGCAATGCTCCCTTCAGTGAAAAATTGTGCTACTTGTTGATCTCAACCTTTATCTTATGTAACTTTAAATTAGGGAAATTTTTCAGTATATGGTGACCACTACAGATAGAATTTTGTTGCTATAAGATATATTGTATGCTAATCTTTTGCTTTCTGCTTTGTCATGTACTCTTTCTAATTAAATATTTCTTTAGTATACCATTAGTTAATGTAATGCTGATAATTAAAATTATTTTATAAAGAATTATAAATTTTATTGTTATTTAATGTCAATTATAATTCACATGATTAAAGAACATTATATCCTCCGAGTCACATATTATGTATAAATTTAGTAAATATTTTAATTACAAATAATTAAAAAATTAAATTTATATCCAATTTAAAAATAATAAATCCATTAAGGAATGCAGAGTAAATGAATTTTCTTGTAGAAATATGTGTAAAGGAGAAACAGTTAACAAAAGAAATGTTAATATAAACAGATTGTTAGTGCAGGATATAAGAATAATGTTATGGCTAACAGATTAGTGGAGATCAGGAAGATGTGGAAAATTTCAGCAAATAATAAAAAAAAATTATGTAAAGTATGTATGAAGTAATAAAATATTTTACATTTTATAACGTATATATTATGTAAATAATAAAGGTAATATTTTTAAATAAAATCAAGGCATAAAGCATGTAAAATGAAAGAATATTTTATTTTTACTTTTGCATTGCTGAAAAGGCCACTCCATCTCTGTCTGCTTTTTCCACCAGTTTTATTAATTTCAATTGTATCATTACAACTTGTTTCTTCAGTACTTGCACTGAAAATTTTACTTCCACTTTTTCGTCTGTAACTCTGAAAATACAAAAACATAATTAAATGAAAAATTATTATTATAATATATATATATATATATATATATATACAGTTGGAGCAGAGAAATAGGATGGTTTTGAAATGACTAGTATTCAGACAGTAGGAGTGGGGAAACAGTGCGCAGGTGGGGGCATTCCATTCCTTTGATCATGGCATTTCAATTTTAGTCGGCATCATGGAGCTGTAGAAGTTTGAACACTGTGCTTTTGTATATATCTGTTTTGTGAAGAGTGGTGACTCTATGACCATGGTTCAATGACAGTTTCTACGCAGATTTAACATCCACCGAAATGACTCTGTTCTCACAATAGTAAACTGGGTTAATAATGTTCATTCAGGACAATCATTGAAGAAGAAAAACCACCAGGTGTCCACATACAATACATTCCGGAAAATGTAGAAAAAAATTTAGAACAGCATTATTACGAAGTCGAGGCTGTTTTGCTTGGAGACATGCTGCGCTATGTTGTACTTTATGAGGAAAATGAAAACACTGTCTTGATAAGTGATGTAGCTCATTTTCATCTACATGGTGCAGTTAATGAACAGAATTATCACTGATGGTCTGGTGAGAATCCCTGAGAAATCCACCAAAAACTACAATGCACAGCCCAAAAGTTACAATTTGGTGCATGTAGAGGAAGAATTTCGTCATTGGTCCTTATTTTTTTGAACAAAATGGTGTTACTGTAACTGTTAATGCTGAGAGTTACATTGAGATGATAACTTTTTTGTGCCTGAGTTCAGGAGAAGGTGGATTGTTTTTTCATTGGTTTAAGCAGGATGGGCTCTGGCCTCTAAAAGCAGGATGGGCTTTTTCATCCAGGGCTTCTTCGCCCTCTGTTTCTCAATTGGTTTAATAAAGATAGGCAATTCAAAATTATAAAAAAATATAATTTCAAGTAGGTTAAAATTATAAAAATGGAAAATAATGAATTCAAAATAAAATATTTAGTTTTGAGTGTTTAATAATACAAAATTATTAGAATTTTGAAAATATATAATTTAAGAATTATGATAATATTTCATATTTTCCTGTATTAATTAAGTGAGCAGTAATTGGATTTAACAATACTTTTTTACAGAAATTCTGGGACTAATATCAGGAGTGGATATAACCTTTCATAAAAGAATGAGTAATTTTTATTTGCAGTAGGATTTCCATTCTTAATAAGCTTCTTTTTCTATCATTTTATAAAAATACTTCTCAAAATTAAAAAAAAAAATTAATAATTATTTTTACTGTCTTTTGATACTAGCAACAGATAATAAGATGATTTGAAAATTTGAAATAGATATGTAGCAGTAATGAGTTTGTTTTATTAAATTTTAAAGTATACAGATAGTAATCTAAAGTTTTAATACAACACTAAATAAACTGTTTCTTTTTACTGAATTTTTACAATTATCCACCTTTCCATTGGGAAGGTTGATAGTTTAAGACCTAGCCAAATCAGAAATTTTTACATTAACATCTTCTAAATACTGCCCTGGCAAAAAGTCTGTTTTTGGGTTCTAATTAACATAATATATGCTGGCCTTGTGACTCATGGACATAATGAGCTATAAGTACACTCGTTACAAAAATAAGGACCTTCGGCTCTGAAATCAAGAATGCTGCACTAGATATTTGAAGATTTTAGGATTTGGCTGAATCAATTAATAACAATAATAATAATAAATAAAAAAATTGTTGTATTTAAAGTTTTTAATCCTATTTTAAATTTATATAAAGTTAATATAAACAATTTTAACAATCTTTAGATTTTAAATTCAAATGCAATCTTTCATAAATTTGAAATTAAGTCCATCTAACCTAAAAATATACAGTGGAGAATATAGTAAATTTAAGCATTATTATGTCTTACATAAAATAATACATAATGGTTGTTGAATTTGAAGAACCTGTTAATATTTCTAGGTGGTATTAAATTAAACAGAAAATTAAATAAGTTACAATAACTATTATTATAGTAAGTAGTTAATACTACTATTATTAATAAGATAGTTTAGTTAACTATGAGTACTGAATTATTTTTAACTTATGAGAATGTTTTCAGAGTATTATATAGAACAAGCACAATCATTTTTATATTCAAAACAACTAAAATCAACTTTTTATTATTATATACATGAAAGATGCATAAAACTTTATTACCCCTTGGTGTTTTCCCAGAGAGAATTGAGAGCCACTTGATTTTGCTGATTGTGATTTTTCTTTCTTGTCATCTTTGCCTGTAATAAAAAAATTTCTTATAAGTTTCCAGAAAAAAATTATTCAATATAAAAATTATTTCTTATAATAAAATAAAAAAAAAAAATAAATAAATAAAAACAGCAATGTTCGTGTCAGTTTATATTATTGTAAAAACCTGAACAAGTATTGAAAAACGTTCTTTGCACGGTCCCTTATGTTCAATAAAATTTTAAAATGGAATAATACAATAAAATTAATTTAAGTAAAATAATTTTAAATGAAAATTATAAACATTATTATTTAGCTTTTATGAATGAAAAAAAATCAAACATTATTAGTACCATGTAGTTAATAATTTTATAAAATAGATGAAAATAAAAATTGTGAATATTATTATTAAATATAAGTTATTAATAATTATTATTTTAGTGAAAATGGTGTTTTATTGGTTCAGCTGTTGGGTACATGAAGAAGATTTGACCCAAATTTGCAAAAAGGTTCAAAATGTTAAAAAAAAAATTTGGTTGAATCTTTTGAACCCCTTACTTGACAACTACCTTATATAATATTTTTTAATAACAGCCACAATATGAAAAAAAGATAAAATATTGGAAATAATAAAAAAAAAGTTTATTCTTAAGTTGGGTCCCATGGAAAACCCTTTTTTAAAAAAATTCTCATATTTTGTACATACTGGATAAAGTTGGGTTTTCAAACTTGAAAATTAAGCTAAAAACAAAATTGATATTTTAAGTATTGGTCTGGTTCAACTTCGTTGTTTTTGGGCCTTAAACATTTATTTATGGAAGTACTTCAATAAGTCAGCACAATTTGGTGTAAAGTTATACAACAAGGCTAAAAATTATAATTTTACTAAAAAAAAAGTATGAATATCATGATGTCCCTTTGTGTAATATGGTTGAAAATCAAGGCCAAAGTTAGGATATATATATATTCTATATATGTATAGAGCCAATATTTGAGCCAAATTTCAACTTGTTTGGTCAATTAGATTTTAAGATATGAGGCAAAAACTGTTTAGAAATAATTTTAAATATCCTTCCATCTGTAAATTTGTTCAGTTTAAAAGTTTGGAATTTAAATTAATCACTTAAAAATTACTTTCATCATAATAAAGTGTAATTTTCTTTAACCACAATATAAAAATTTAAAAATTATGAAAACTACCTTTCCCCTTTTTTCATTTTATCCAATGTTTAATGCCATTAACATTGATTCATCATATAAGACAATTTTTAAGCCATTTTCAAAGAATATATGGAGCGGCAATTCAGCAGATATTGGTCAAAATACAGACTGATACACATATTCTAGAAATTTCTATAAATTTTTTTTGTTTTTTTTTGGATTAAGACAATCTTGAAACATTCCAATTTGCAAAAACCATAATTGGCCAAATTTTGATCAATCTCTAAGCTCATGCTATGCTATAAATTGAGCTACATAGGAACTGTTTATAGTTGTTATAAAGTAAAAGTTACAAAGCCAGATGCTGTTGAAGCATCTTTAATAATATAATTGGTTAATCTTAAATAGCTAATGTCTCTGACCAATTTTGGCAATGCTCATGAGTTTCATCATATACATTTAGTAATCAAGTTACCTTAATTCATACTTTGGCCTTATATATTATTGCCTTTTACCATACTATTACTTGACATTTTCATTTTCATTTGATAGTGTAGTTAAATTTTTATCAGTCAGTTTGAGTGATTCAAATAACACTAATATTCAATCTATATTAATAATGGTCAGATACAGAATTCAGTCGTAGTTAGTAAAATCAGTATTTAAATAACTACATTTTATAAGAAGGATAAAATTAAATGTTGAATAACTGAGAAACTGGATGATTATGATTGAATAATATTATTTAGAAAAGGAAGAATAATTGTACTATACATTCTAAGTTAATAAATATGAATGCATAAAGGAGTACTGAGTGAACATTACATTCATTCAAGTCAAAATTTTGTTTAAATTGTACAAATCTGTATATTACAATGAACTAGCAGAATTTTGTAAATGTCTAAAGAGAATACAAATTAAATTTGACACTCTAGAAACAAATGTATTATTATTAATAATAATAATAACAGAAATAAAATTTTACCATAATATAATTACAAAATGCGTATCTGTAAAATCTCTGAATAATTTTAAATAAAAGCTATTCTAAAAAAACTACAATGAAAGTAATATCAAACTTTATCAACAAACTGTATGTACGTAATTAGAATTTTGCATAGATTCTTGTACCATACAAAACTTGTAGTACATTTCTCTTACAACGGTAAAAGGTAATATTAAAACTTGAGCTTGACAATGTTGTTAAATTTTAAAGAAGGATGTCATCTAAAGTTTAAAAGGGAACCGTAAACTTTACCAGAGAAATATACTATGGTTAAAAGAAAGGAATATGAATAAGGATACACTGTCAGCTATTCAAGATACCTCCGGGCTACATACATATAAATTATACATACAATGCTATGTAAATCCAGAAATAATTAATTTTCCTGATGCACACTTCACTAGCCGATTACAATTTCTCTTTACTAATCATTTTATTTACTTTACTACTATTTCTTCTACCAAATAAACCTAACCTAATTAAATTCTTTATATATATATATATATATATATATATATATATATATATATATATATATATACTATCGTATAGTCTCGAAGCACTGCATTTGTTTTCCTAATGTTTGTAAGAATATTAAATATTATACAAATATTCATTAAAGAAAAATTAATCCTTTTAACTAAAATTTTAATTCTAATAAAAATTAAGTAAAAGGATTCATTTTTGTTTCTTTAATAGATATTTTTAATATCTTAATCCTGAAGGGGGTTATGGCCTCCTCAATCTTTGGCTTAAAACATTCTCTGAGGTATCCTGAAAATTTAAAAATGTAAATGTAAATTTATAAATGTATCCTGAAAATTTGAAAGCAATCAGTCAATTCACATGTGATGTTTTAGTAAACAAACAGATCAACAGACTCTCTCATTTATATATTATTTATGTTAAGTTACATATTTAATATCTCAATTTTAATTATAAAATTCTGCAGAATATTTCAAAAAGAACATAACCTGGATTTTGTTACTGTATACTTTAACTATTCTTTTTACAACGTACAGCACAAACTAGAAAAAAATGTTCATATCATACACCCTTAATTTCACTACACAAGTTGAAAGTGATTTCTTTTGACCAGGATGCAAATGCATACTCATTCATTGATATTTTTGGTACTTTTTAGTTTCCTAGCTATAGCTCTACTGCTAATTTTGGGTATAAGAGATTTAAGAAAATCTTTAAGATAACCTTAGTTTTCAAAAAAAAAACAGAACATGTAAAAGAAATTTCTGGAAGATGTATGTGTTTGGTTGTATTATGCTTAATGTCTCTTCCAATAGGTACAACATAAATCTCTGAAACTGGCTAAACATTTATAAATGCGGGTAATTGATGTAGTGTTATCTTTCATACAAAATTAAAAAGGGAGGGGCAGTTTTTGTCATTTTGACTTTTTGTATGGCAGTGATAAAAAGAATAAGCTTTAGTATGATGAATACTTATTAAGTTATTTAATAAAAATTTTAAAGTTTTAAGTCGATCGGATATAAGGGTGGGAGGATATTCAACATTATTTCTATACAGGTTTCACCTTATCTTGAAAACCTACCAACCAAAAAAGTTGAAATTTGGCACAAATATTTGGCTATTTATTTCCCAACTTTGGCCTGATTTTCAAAACCACTGGACAAGTGACATCAAAGTATCCATGCATACAGTCATTTTTTTATACTAACACAAGATGTCCAAAAAGCTGTGACGAAGGTCTTGGAGGATATTACAGAAGATGAGTTCCAGAAATGTTACTATCAATGCCAGAAGCGCTGGAATAAGTGTGTGCAATCAGAGGGGAACTACTTTGAAGGAGACAACACTAAACATGACAAACGGTAAGCAACATTTTTTTTTTCACATCAGTCTCATTACTTTATTGTCTCACTTGATAATATTTATTTGATAAATCCTTGTGGTACAATAAAATTGATTAGTTTGCAACAAAATTAACCCACATTATTGTTTGCTTGTAAGTATTTTAATAAAGCACAAAGCTTATTATCACTTAATTTTATTTACTTTTATTTATTTTTTTCTTCAGACATTTTGGTTTTTTTTTTAGATATTTTTGGTATTTCACAGCAAGATTTAATAGATTAAACAATTTTACCCATACATCAGTCATTTATAAACCGATTTGTACAAATGAAATGCGATTTTGTTCATAATAAAAGGCTTAACATTTTATTTAATACATAATTTGATTAAAAAATCAAATTTAAATGATTAAAAATCATTTGAATTTTAATTTGAATAAAATTCAAATTTTTGAACGGTGCACCAAATTTCATTAAAATATTTTAATCTGTTCTAAGATGTACATTTTTTATGAACAAACAAAATGGCATAGAAGAGGGAAAATAATCAAGATATGGCATTTCTCTACTACTTTTAACTTTTTTGTTTACTTTGATATCCCGTAAATTTTGTCAACACTTCTTGGAACACCTGTACACTAAGTTGATGGCAAATAAAAAATGTGTTAAACCATATCTTACAGGGTTATATTTAAAATTTGATGTTTAAAAAAGTTGAGCCATTTACAATAAAAATCAATGGATTTATATCAATGGCTTTTAGAGGCCAGAGCCCATCCTGCTTAAACCAATGAAAAAACAATCCACCTTCTCCTGAACTCAGGCACAAAAAAGTTATCATCTCAATGTAACTCTCAGCATTAACAGTTACAGTAACACCATTTTGTTCAAAAAAATAAGGACCAATGACGAAATTCTTCCTCTACATGCACCAAATTGTAACTTTTGGGCTGTGCATTGTAGTTTTTGGTGGATTTCTCAGGGATTCTCACCAGACCATCAGTGATAATTCTGTTCATTAACTGCACCATGTAGATGAAAATGAGCTACATCACTTATCAAGACAGTGTTTTCATTTTCCTCATAAAGTACAACATAGCGCAGCATGTCTCCAAGCAAAACAGCCTCGACTTCGTAACAATGCTGTTCTAAATTTTTTTCTACATTTTCCGGAATGTATTGTATGTGGACACCTGGTGGTTTTTCTTCTTCAATGATTGTCCTGAATGAACATTATTAACCCAGTTTACTATTGTGAGAACAGAGTCATTTCGGTGGATGTTAAATCTGCGTAGAAACTGTCATTGAACCATGGTCATAGAGTCACCACTCTTCACAAAACAGATATATACAAAAGCACAGTGTTCAAACTTCTACAGCTCCATGATGCCGACTAAAATTGAAATGCCATGATCAAAGGAATGAAATGCCCCCACCTGCGCACTGTTTTCCCACTCCTACTGTCTGAATACTAGTCATTTCAAAACCATCCTATTTCTCTGCTCCAACTGTATATATATATATATATATATATATATATATATATATATATATATATATATATATATTATATATATATATATTATAATAATAATTTTTCATTTAATTATGTTTTTGTATTTTCAGAGTTACAGACGAAAAAGTGGAAGTAAAATTTTCAGTGCAAGTACTGAAGAAACAAGTTGTAATGATACAATTGAAATTAATAAAACTGGTGGAAAAAGCCGACAGAGATGGAGTGGCCTTTTCAGCAATGCAAAAGTAAAAAGGGGCTAAACATTAAATCAATCACGGTTCATGAAAAGCAGAAAAACAATGATATTTATGATGAGATGTTGAAGAATGGTGTTCAAAACTAGCATTTTTTACTTTTTATTAGAGAGAGCATGACAAGAAATTTACAGAGGATATCAGATGTTGAATCAACACCAGATGACACTAGTAAAGCATATCAGTTTGTTCTCTTTGAAGAACAAAAGTCGTTTAAGAATTCAAAAGCAGAATATAAACTGTACACCAGAGTGCAAGTGTAAGGAAAGGATGGCAAATGTAATGGAGATTTACATGTAATGTAAATGCGGTCTTTGGAGGTATTACTGTAATATTTTGTTGAACTAAACTGAAATTAAAACTAGAAGTATTTTGGACAAGATGAAACAGCAACATATATTAAAGAGACAAGAAGAGGAAAATATGTTGAACAGTGTGACAGGTATTGAGGTCAATATCAAAAGAAGGGACAAAATCTGCGAGTAAGGGAATGTAAGGACATTCTCAGAGAGCTGGCATCTCTCTGAGATTTATCCATTTACTTACATTATTAAGAATGCGTTCACATATCAGAACATCACAAACAATCAAAATCCGTTCTCATTATTGGCATTGAAAGTTTTCACCAAAATCAAATTATAAGTGTTAAAACATTATTTAAATTTATTATAGTTCGTAAACCCAACAATCACTACTTTTACTAACAATAATGACTAATTGTCATATTAAAAAATATATCAACACTTTAATACTCTTATTTTAAGACTTTTGAAAAACAAAAAATTCTCAATTTGATGTGCTCATAATTTGTTACCAGATATCAAGATAAAATTTCTTGCAAGGCTCTCAAAATGATTTAAAGAAATATGTAATATTCATTTGACCTAATTTCATTTAAATTTACAGTGACCACATTTACGATAACATTAACTGTGGAATAGCTTGGAAATTCTTTAAAATCAAATAATACTTCACATGTTATTTAAAACAACTAAAACGCTCAGTCCATAAAATGGGTATTTTGTAGTCGCACAAACTGGTAACTTGGAAGCTCCAAACAACCAGTAATACTAAGATAAAGTAACTAAAAATAAAACCCCTAGGTTTTAATTACAGTATTTTATTTTACACAGTTTATAATTTAATTTAGGTTTTAGTAAAACTTTTAACTTTAGCCTGACTGACTAAAAAAAATCTAAAACTGGAAGAAAAATTGTCTAAAGAACAAATGATATTAAACGAACAGGCACATTTTCTCTTGACACATTGCTGCTTTTGGGTGGCAGTATCTGAGAGCTAACTTCACAGTCATGTGAATGATGCACGCTCAAGTTATTGGTTAAAGATTTTTTCTTGGTAAACCCCAAACCAAATTGCAAAATTAATAGATAATTCACAGGTGATTTCCAAAATCTTGTCCACATTTTCCAGTATTTTACTGGTAGTTTCGCTGTACTTATTCTTAATTCCTTTCAAACTTTTAAAAATAGTTTTAATTTTTTCAAACTGTACTACTTAAATTTAAGTATAACTGTATTTAAATTTAGTTTTTATTTGGTTAATTAACTTTTCATTTTTATTAGTTAAATTAGATATATTGTAGACAAAATAAAGTGTTCTATGATTTAACTCTGTAAAATAACTGACGGTTAATAATGGCGTAAATGCACATGATTTATGCATATTTTGAAAATTCATTAATTCTGTTCAGAATCAAATATTGAAATTTTTACTGTAGTTTGCTATTGCGTAGATGCATCATATTACGTGGTAAAATTAGATTTTTGTCCCAAGCCCCCCACCAGAGATAAAAAACCTCAAACTTTCAATAGATTTAAAAGTTTGAATTTAAAAAAATTATAAAAAAAAGAAGGGAACACTTATCAATGTTTTTACTATAGCTATGGTGAGTATGACAGCTAATATAATAAAAAAAATCAATTCGATATTTCACAACCTTCATTGCAAATTTAAACTGTAAAAGAGGATTTATTATTATTTGATATAAAATTTTGGTGGTCATTTTTACTTAAGGGGTTTTATTATAAAGGACCCAAATTAAAGAGGAGAAATTGATGAAAAAGAAATGTTTATATGTTGCAATGTTTTGGCATAATCCAGTCTAAAAACATTAGTTTATGCTAATGTCTGCACAGCCAAAAACAAGTATGTATGGCTAAACAAGCATGGCCAGGAATAACTTATAAAAGAAATAAAATAAAAAATGATGAAGCAACCAAAAATATTTTGGCCGAATTACTTCATATGAATTGATTCTTCATCTTAACAGTATTTCTGACTGAAAATACTACTTACTTCTGGTTCTTCAAAACTACTTCTGGTTCAACTGGTTCTTCAAACAACTCATTTTTATTGTTACAATATCCTGAATGAGTAATACCTGCAAAGTCAGCAATAACAAAACTACAGGCTTTATATAAAAAAAAAAAGATTATAGAGATTTTTTTATAGCAATTTAATATATTTTTAGTAATATTTAACATAAACTCGTTTTTTTTCTCAGTTGACTCCCTAAAGCCTGCATTAAGAAGCATTGCTTCGAAAAATTATTTTTGATAAAATAATAAGCAGTGAAATAACAAGCTAAATCATTTTACATAAATAATGTATCTAAATTATTAGTCTGTAATATATGTTATAACATTCAGTAATACTGAAAAGATATCAAAAAACTGTTTACTCTTTAATGTTACAACCATGAAATATTTATAATGAACTTACCTTTTTAAAAGTATTATAAATGGTAATTTTGATTTTTGAAGAGAAAAAAGTGTATGTGTGTGGTGTACATGAAAGACAAAAATATAGTTAACAGAGACCACTGTAAAGTATGATTGCCAGGATGCTCTTCATCCTCTGGAATAGTTTTTCGGTTCAATATGTTGGTGACCGATCACTGAAGGGATTTTTATCATCTGCTATCAAACCAAAACAGCTTTTTAATGACTATGTTAAAACACCAAGCTGACCCCCCAGCTATAATTTTTTCAACTCTGGCAAACTGTAGACAAAAACCTTTACGTGTAAAACCTTCAGTGTTAAAGGAAGGTGCAGCGATTGTGCTTCTGCGAATCAGTTAATTATTCTGCAAATCTGATAGCTGTTGAAAATATCTGCCGAGGCATTTCAAACGATGGCATCCTGACAGAAACCGAACTGATGACTGTTGTGTTATCAAGCTAGAGGGTCTAAAAGACAACCTCCAGTAAAGCCCATCATGACTATGAATAGAGGGTTAGTATGGCAACCAAAATCACCACAAGACAGGTGGTAGGGGTTGTCTTCCCCTATGGGGGTCAGAATATAGACAAAATGACTTTTGAGAGCCAACTTATTAAAGTAGATCCCGATCTGTGCCTCCTCAGCCCCTATTACTAATTTTTATTTTGTTTTTACTTGGGAGAATATTGTGTAAAAGTTCAGCCGATTGAATATAATTAAGGTATCCAGAATAAGGTAACCTGATACCAGATGGAGATGTAATAGATACCCGATGTGGGAATTCCTAGATAATAAATCTCCTAAAACATTTTTTTTAACAGATAAATTTTTCTTATTTGTTATATCTTCTTACTAACATTATACAGAATTTTGTTTTACAAACTCAAATTAAACTCTATTAATATAAAAATCACGCAGCCATTTTACCATAATGCTATCATCAAAGTACTTTCACAGGATTCCGTATCCTCAGTCATGATGAATCTATTTAATTAAACTGCATATTAAATAAAGATATACTATAATATTATAATGAAAATTGCATATTAATCTATTACATGGGTGCTGTGCTGCTTCATTGTTTTTATAAGAGTATAAAGTAATATTTTTCTAATAATTATTTTATGTCATCTTTACTAATTTCTAATATTTCAAAATTTGTATTTATATCGAAAATATTATGTTTATTGTTTATCAGATGGTTTGCCATATTATAAAAAACTAATTATTTTTTTATTTCTATAATGTTAAAGAAATTAGTTTTAAAGGCTCTATTGTTTTTCCTTTATGAATATCACAATCATTTACATTTAATTTTATAAATCCCACACAAATTGTTTTTGATTTTATTATTATTATTATTTTGGGTTTCTTAAATATCTAATTATACGGTTTATTAGGTTTGCGTGCTTTTTTTCTTTTTCCTGTTTAGCCTCTGGTAACTACCGTTTAGATAATACTTCAGAGGATGAATGACAATGATATGTATGAGTGTAAATGAAGTGTAGTCTTGTACATTCTCAGTTCAAACATTCCTGAGATGTGTGGTTAATTGAATCCCGACCACCAAAGAAGACCGGTATCTACAATCTAGTATTCAAATCCGTGTAAAAATAACTGACTACTAAGACCTGAACGCTGTAACTCTCAACTTCCAAATCAGCTGATTTGGGAAGACATTCAACACTAGACCACCAACCCAGTGGGTTCAGGTTTGCGTGCTGGTTTAAATATTTCTTTACTGTAAGTTTTAGTAGTTTTCAATGATATAATTAATGTGTAAATACTTTATGAATATGATTTCACTTTATTGTGTCGTCTTATGTATTGTTTATAAGGTAGTTTTACAAAGTATCATAGGTAAAGTAGTATCATATTCATTTTCAACCGCTATATGTTTTATGTTTACTTTGTTACTTAACATTTCTTTGTTATTATGTGTGTATTGGATCGCTGTATTAATTGTATCTGTACAAGTGTTAATTTTATGAGACCAACGATAATTTGATTTTTTATGAATTATTATATTATTAGATGTAGGTTTTCAATTAGAATGATGTTTCAATCTGGCTGTCCTTGTTTATTTCAATATTGACACCTAAATAATTTAACATTCTATTATATTATCCAATTCAATAGGGAATTTAAAATTTAATTTATTTAATAATATTATATGTGCATTATTTATTATCAGGTTATATATATTTTACATCCAAAAAAGATACTTTACCCATGAGATTTCCACTATCAGAAATATACTTACAGGATTTTGAAAGTAAATCAGTGTATGGCATTACTTTGTGTCAAACACAAAGTGACTGATTGAGGATAGAGAATCCTATGAAAGTACTTTCATGATAAAATTAAGGTATGCAACTCTATATTCTGTACTAGGTGCTTTTTATGTTATTAGAATTTTAAATAAAATGTAACTGTATAGAAAAATAATATGAATCTTAATATGAAAAGTATAAAAACCATTTACCAACAACAGTACAAAATTCGATAATGCTTCTTACCTTATGCTTATTTTTTTTCTAATAGCACTTTCGTGATTTTCCCTCATCGGTTAAACCTTTTCTCCAAATCTGTAATTTCAAGAACTGACAGCATAGTGAACTCCATTATTTTCAAAAAAAAGCAAGTCTGTATGTTACTTCTGATAAATCTGGTGCTTAACGGTTCAACAGAGCCAGAATAGAAAGCTGAAACAGATAGCCTGATATAATAAAATAATATTTGATATAACAATACAGTAAGTTTTGTTGTAAAACAATCAATTTTGTACACAGTTTAAAATCAGTGTGGCTACAGCACATGTAAACTAGCATTCGCATTTAATTTTTATAATGATGCAGACAGAATCCTGTTTTTTCACAGTACAGGAGGGATTTTATCTAAAATAATGAATGAGACTACACCGAATAAGAAAGTACTTTTGGAAAATGTGTCATCGGTATTATGAGATAAAAGTTTCAGGACATTTGCTTAGCACCTGTAAATAATTTTCACAGATTACAAAAAGGAAATTGAAAATTATCTCTTAAAATATTACAATTAAAAAATTATTTTTTAAAAATAAATACATTTACGGTTGGTTAAATGGAATATTACATCTTTACGTATATTTTTAAGACTACAGACAACTTTCAAAATCTTACTGATTAAAGATACTTTTTACTTACTTTAAAATTAAAAAATGAAGTACTACAAATTAAAATTAAAGTACTCAGACAATTTTATTCAGCCTCTTGAAGGATACAAGAATAGAAAGTAACAAAAGTCGAGTTATAAAAGGAACCTCACCTAAATGAAAAGATACTTACGTATTAACACCACTGCAGCTACAGCTTTTTTATCGTATTTTGGTGGAAAATGGGCCAATATAGAGTTTAACATAGATTCATCAAAACAGTCTTTATTAATTTTAATAAATGGTCATTTATATTTATTTTATAAATATAATTTAAAACTTAACCTACGCTCGCTAACCTTGACTAATTAACAGGAGTGTTTTGATTATTTAAATAATTAATTGCAATAATTACTGAATTTATTAAATAAATACTCAAATTACGGTGTTAATTAGTCAAGGTTAGCGAGCGAAGTGAGCGTAGGTTAAGTTTGGTAAAATTATATTTATAAAATAAATATAAATAACTATTTATTATATAATTAATATAAGAGACTGTTCATTTAAATAAATTTGTAGCTGCGGTGGCGTTAATACACAAGTACCAATAATTAAAATAGTAAAAGATGCATGATTGAGATAACACAATTTTAAAAAAGTAATCACTTATGGAACTGTTAAAAAATGGTAAAATTAAAAAATAAATAATATGTGCAGCATATTTGTAAATACTTGATATCAAGTTTTTATGGCATGTTAAGTCTAAAACATCAAAAGACATGGTCATCAGTAAATATCAGGTGTGCGGAATCATTTTACAAGCAAGTGTGAAGCTATACAGGATGAAAATTCTGAAGAAAAATATAAAGTATTATCTGTACTACCAAAAATACATAACCTGATATGCCTATGCGACCTTTAATTAATTTCACGACTGCCACGACACCCTGACATTCCTGCGCATAGCCTAACGGCAGAGGCCGGGGATGTTTAAAAAAGGATTAAAAAAAAGGGTTCCAATTATTAAGGTCCTATTATATTTATGAGTTATTTCATGTAAATTTTACGGTAAGAAAAAGGTATATATCTTTTGCAGATGTGATATATCGTTTGCCATTTTTGATGCATTTTTTAAAAATCTACGCGGGAAACAAGTCAAATGAGTGTTATAAATGTACTAAAAACAATGTTATTCTGGAACTTATCAAAACCTAATAAAGATAGATAAAATTGAAATTCTATACCTAGATTCACATGAATTCATTATCTTTTTTTTTATACACAAACATTTTAATCTCTTTTTATTCACAATTATAGTTTATTATTATTATTACCTAGTAATATTCTTTGATCATTTACATACAGTAAGACTGTAAATAATGTAAAACGGGTTCAAAAACTCACATTAATATTATGTTCAATTCAGAAAATTAACTATTTGTCATAATTTACTTTTTAGTAGAAGACCATGGTACAAAATACCATCATTTCATTATTCACTAAACCAATCAGTAGACCTATCAAATTATTTCTCTTGGTCTGTATTGTCGGTTTGAATTTTATTTAATATATTACAGAAAAACACAATGATATTTATTTCCATCAAATTAGTTAGTACAGTTAAATAAGTTATCTGTTATTTTTTTACAATTGTTTTTCAATAAAAATTTACTGTAATATTTACCACTGTTAATTTACTATTTTTGTTAACCTATCTGTTTTATATATATATATATATAGGTAGGTCATTCACGGATTCCTCAAATAAGTAGAGTAAAATATTTATTTAATAACATTAAGTTAACATTATTGCAACATAAATGTGAACTAAATAGCCAAACATAACGTGTTCTAGTCCCAGTCAACTGGTATTTGTTGTATTTGTATTCTTGTAAGAATTTGTTGTCTTGATTTCCCATTCCCTCTTTCCTAAATTATTTTTAAGTTCCCTGTGATAGTGTCTAGGAATTGTTTCTTTTCTAGAAGGTTGCAAACAAAACGAGTCTGAGGTATATGTCTGGTAAACCTGAACCCTTTTGTACTAAAGTACAAAATATATCTTATAAGATATTATATTTTATCTTAAAATATATCTTATTTTAATATTTAATAATGAATGTTACTCTCTTTATTTTAAAAATAAATGTGTATTTCGTATAACAATGAAAACAATATTCATTGTGCCTAGATATATCACAATTCTTCATTATTATAATAAATATATTTATTTTGAAACAATCAGGAATAATTTTCTCAGCTTAGGTTATTTGAAAATTTTAGAGAGGATGATCAACTTTTGAAGATCCACATTTCATCCACTTTTTGTGATAAAATAAAGCATTTTTTGTAACCTTTATCCTTTAATTGCAATGAAAAGTTTTTTAAATTCATTCTAGTCGCATAGATATGCATGCAGTTACAATTTATTCTTCTTTTTCCCAATATTTTCTCATTCTAACTTCTTGTTTTCATTCTTCAAACCATTTTTAAATTTGAATGTGTTTCCTCTTCAATAAGAGATATGAAGTACTCTTAACAAAAGTTATTCTACTAAATATTTGTACCCCTTTTTCAACATTACTATGAGTTAAATTTTCTTCTTAAATTTTATCTTCGGTTTTTTACTTAGAACAAAAGAATATTCTGTAATAACTTTACATTAAAATAAAAGTGAATAATGAAAATACAAGATATATTGTAATTCCATGAGTGAGGTTAGAATTTGATTTAAACAGGAATTATGATTTACTGTTTACACAAATATATATTATTTTGTTTCTTAAAATTGCTTTAAAATCTCTTAATTTTCAATTTTATCAATTCACTAATTAAAAAAAATTCCAGAATTATGGAACTTCCTTTTAAACATAATTTTTTTGTTAAATCTTTTTTCTACTTACATAATTAGGAAGTTGTTATGATTATAGTAGATATCTTTCGTTCTTACTTTTTTCAACTTATTAAATTACACTGATAAACATAATTTTTGTTTCCTAACATGCAATACATGATTTTAATCTGTTTTTTAATGCTGAAAACAAATATGAACTCAGAATCTTTCTATCGCCCACCATTTTTGAAAAATTATTTAATTTTAATTATAGTATTTTTTTCATTTTTCAATGTATACTTAGCATTTTAAGTTCCTATATTGTATTTTACTAGCTAATTTATTATTGTTTAATTAGTAAGCTATAAATAAACAATATAGACAAAGAATTAAATCATATCAATCACATATTATGACACATCTAATACTGAAGAGTAAAGAGTTGTCATGGACAAAATTAATCATATCTGTGCAGGTCAAAACATGTAGCTGAATGTGTTGTTTGTATTAAGCACTGGATTTAGGAATGAATTAATCTGGTTCAGTCTTATTGCTGTCTTAACTTTGTTAACTGTCATGCCTCAAAATTGTCTAAATGATGTGAATGCCTTTTGTTATGGATGTAGTGAGTTTACCGTAAAATCAAATATAAAAAATATTACATCTTTAATTAAAAAAGCATATCGTTTGTACTTTCAGTGTAAAATTGGTGATCAGGGTAAGATGCGGGGTCCTCATACAGTATGCACTAATTATTCTGTGTGATTAAGAGAGATCTAATTGTTTTGAGAGATCTTGTATGTTTTTATTGGTATTATTAACAACTGCTTTGTTTGCGTTAACTTCTAACAGATATTATTTGAAATTGAATTGCAATTCAAGCTGTGTTGCAACAATGTCTTCAACACAGCAGTTATTTCATATTTTAAATCTTAGATTGATGTAAACATCTCTTTTACTTTACATTTTCATTGGTCATTGCTCTGTAACCCATAAAATGAATGATAATTTAAATTTTAATAAATTATTTAGCATAGTAGTATATAAATGATAGCAAATCATTTGCTATCATTCAAATCAAATAAATTTTATTACTAGATCAGGATTACACTTGTTTAGATCCATTCCTAACCTTAACGGTCTGTATAATTAATTGTTGAACTTAAAATAAATTGTTAATTTCCAAAGAATGTTTTTTCTGTACTGTTATCTAAAATATGCAGACCTATATTGATACTTGTCACTCATTCATAAATATTTGTTAATCAAAACTTGTGCTTTATATAACTTTTAAAGCAGATGAAAAATTTCTTTAATGTTTCTATCGCTCTTCATAATCAATTGAAAATTATGTGAATTGAAATAAAATGGTAAATTCAATAAAAACCTTACATTGTAAATATATAAGGACTCAAAAATAATATTTCATCATAAAAAGGTATTTGTAAATTTGGTTCTCAATAGCAAAATCTAATTTTTATTTATTCTTAATGAATATAAGACATTTAAAATCTCCATAATAATTTATCTCTTAATATTTTTAGACATCTTCTCTATAAATAATTTTTTCTACCTTGAACAAAATGTTTAAATTCTAAACTATTCTCTACTTAAACTTTGTTTGAATCGTGTTTTTTAATTCTGAAGTAGATGTAGGAATATATGGAATATTTGACGGGAATAAATTTGAAGAAAACTTGTTTGCAAATAATATCTGAGGACCTTGTATTAGGTCCATTCTCAATACACTTTATTTCATTTTGATGTGGGGTCACGCAAGAAAGCCTGTCTCAGTAAGTTACTATTAGTTTGTTTTAAGTCGCTGTACTTATAACATTTCCTCCTGTCTTTTTACAATGTCTGAAATGACAATTACAAAGGCATAGATTACTACTGTAGAAAGAACAGTTAATTTAAAATATAGTAGGGGGTATACCAAAATGAAACTACTAGCACTAGATAGGGAATCTTGGAGAGCTGCATCAAACCAGTCAAATGACTGAAGACAAAAAAAAAGTGGCATTGATCCTATATTTAAGCTAGTTTATTAGTATTTCTACTTTATAAGAAAAAAAACTTTGATAAAATAGCTGAAAAAATGTTAAATTTTACACTATCAACCTTCACTTATTCCACAATTAAATTAAAGTTAATGAAAGTACCTCTTGTATACAAATTGTTTTGGATAATAATAAAGATAAATTTAAATATGAATTGTTGCAAACCCAATTCCAATGATTAATAATATCTGAATCTCCAATATCATTTCTCTGGTATTAATTATGAATTTAAGTATTGAATTGTAGAACCTTCAATAACCGTGTTTGAGGAGCAAAATATGTTTGAATAACTAACCGCTTCGATGTAATATCTCAGTTAGGTGTAATTAATCTACATATTAACTTTTCCGGTTCATATTTTGTTGTCAATAAAAGACATTGTCCAGTTGATGATTACATATTAATTTTAATAAGTAATGATTATTGCATGTTAACATTTAAATAATTTTACATTATTGATAAAAAAGATACATGTTAATGTGTGTGTATGTTGACAGTAAGAGCTCTAAATTTAGGCTGAACAGTACCTTAATAAAAATGAATTACTAATATTAATTACTGATATGATAGGCTAGCTGAATATTTACTTTTATAAAAGAGTAAGAAGAATGAAACAGTTTATTTATTTATAGATTTATAAGAAATATTAAGTAAATGTCAGCTGTTCATTTGAAATTTGTAACAATTTAATACTTTATCAAGTAGAAGAAATAACTAACTAATAAAGAAGAATTGATACTTGAGTCTGAACACCTATAAACTATAGCAACTAGGATTTCTTTAAATGTTTGGTTAATGGTGCAAGAGAAGATGTCTAATGATCCTAATAACAAACAGTAACAGATTAGGGAAAATGTACCACAGCCTCTCTAACTTTAAAGTATTGTGTCAGGTTACATGAGAACAGTTTGGTTTGATTAAGGTAGATTTATTCTTTTTTTTTACTATTATCTTGGTAAATTAAAAAGCCTAAAAAATAGCAATTTTGTAATCTATTGTACAGATTAATTAAAAAGTTGTAGTGGCACGAATTTGACATTATTTTTCTAGCTTAGGCAATGTTATTTTACAAACTACAAATATTGCTCGGTAATTGAAATCAGTAAAACTAGAAAAAGTCATTTCATTTCTGTTGTTTATTTTTGGGGTATTATTTTGCCGGTATTAGAATTAGAAAACAATGTTAGAAATGTTTGGCTATACGAATTAGTTAATTTATTTTGTATAAATAAGAGTGCAAATTGTATTATAAAATTTATTACGTGATAAGTATGGGTACAATAGGTAAACTATAGTTACAAAAATAATGATACTTATTTTATGCTATATTAAAATAATATAAAATTACTTACCGCAGTCAATGAACTGTGTAATCAACTCGTGATGGCCGCTGGATTCCATACTGCACATATGTAATATCTTTGTCGCTCCCCACCACTGCAATTTCCGTTGCTCAACAACTAATTTCTGAACTGCCAAAGCTAAATAATTATGAAAGTACCCACACCATCTAAAATGTCCTACACTGTAGTTTCATTTCTCATAATAACGATCGACCGACCGACACAGACAGTTTAATATTAAACCTTCCTTTGTTATTGGAAGTAAACACATTCGCATAACAAATTTTACTATGTTGCATTCTTTTTTCAAAAATGTTACCTCGCAGCTTACGGAAACGCATCGATTAACAAAAAAAAATTTAACGTTACGTAACAGTATAGATGCAGTATAAGATGCATCACTTAAGATGCTGCACATTTATGCCTAATCATTTCTCGGACAAATATAACAATAAAAAATATACAATTTATTATTTTTTAATTTCTGAAATTAAAAAAATTATAAAAGACAATTTTTGTAAGACGCGTGATAGTTACAAACTTGCTTAAATCTGAGTCTTGGTTCAACAAGCGATTTTTTTCAGCATTTTAATAATTATTTTTCTCTCAGATTTGTCACCCCTTTTAAGTCACATAATGTTTGAAATATGGAGATCCGAATAATCGACAATTTAATAAACATTAATCTCAGATTATATTTAATTTGAATCTGAATTAATTCTGAATTTTGTTACAAGAAAATCTCTGGTAACTCGAGTACTTAAAACAAGTAATAATTTATACGTAAATTTTACGGATAAATGAAACATGTAAGTCCGGTTTTAACTGGGAGAGCCGATGGATAAGATCAGTGATTATTTTACAAACTATATTACAAAACTTTAAAAATTAAAATAAACAAAAAAGTTATTTAAGATTTGTTAAAGTTCTCGTAGATTTGTCATCGCTTTTAAGTCGCAAAATATTTGAGATATGGAGATCCGAATAATCGACGTTTTAATAAACAGTTTTCTCAGATTATATTTAATTTGAATCATAATTAATCTCTGAATCATCTACAAGAAAATCTCTTAAATAATTCGAATACTACAAGAAGCAATAATTTATGTAAATTTTACGGATAATAAAATATGTAATTCCGGTTAACTAAGAGGTCGGATGATAAAATCAGTGATTATTTTACTAACTATATTATATAACATAAAACTTAAAATAAACAAAAAAGTTATTAAGTATGATTTTTTTTAACACTACTACAAAAACGACAAATATCAAATAATTTATTGTCAAATGGGGAATATAACATCATTTTAAATATTTTAGAAAAATATATATATTTTTTTTTTTTTTTTTTTTTTTTATAAATAATAGTAAAACTATCAGTATAATATACTGATTCGTTAATAAAAAAAAAAAAAAAAAAAAAAAAAAATTTACCGTAAAAATTAAAAATTTTTTTCATCTCTTACCTCATAGCTTGGAAGGTTTATTCTATGTAAATGTTTAAAAAAGTCAAATACGCAATGCAGTGATTTACCTGATGCCTAACTTGGCTGGCAAGGGGCCAAGGGGGAAGGAAAATTGAGATTAATTGGCAACATAGCTGTCACTAAATATTAGAACTGTGTTTAATGAATACAACCTCCGTATTAAGAATAGGATTCTCTGTATATTAATCGAAGCGAACGGGGTGGGGTGTCATAATAATTTTCAGTTTCAGTAAACCACCTTATCTCTTAATAAATAATATATTAAATTATTTTTTATTTGTATACTCACACACGCGCGCACAATTTTAATTATATATAAATACTAAAATATACTATTCTATATAAATATAATTTTTTTCTCTCTTAAAATCTGTTTTAGCTAAACCTTTGTAATTACAAAAATAAAAATTGATAAAATTTACTAATTTTTTTTTTTTTTTTATAAACTTCCTTAAATTCTATTGTAGCTCCGCTTCTTCCCTACTGAAAAATTATAATTCTCCACGATTAAAAAAATATATATATTAATGAAAAATTATAATCCATAACGACGCCCGATCCATAACGTCGGGCGTCGTTATGGTCGTAAAAAAAATTATAAATTTAAAAAATCGCATGAAAACCACCTTTCATTCATTTACATAAGGTGAACTGACATATGCGAATTTCGCTTGCGCTAGTATGTCGAGAACGGTTGGACCTAGACACATGAAACTGCCGGCTATCGTTCCAGGAAGTTGGAAAACACACCTTCGAGTAAGCCTTTCAAAATTTCGTTAAGAATCGTCTGTGTGGACCATTTTTGAGATACGCCCTTTTTTTAGAAATCATTATTTAATATAAGATATACCCTTTCTTATGTATAATATATATAAGATAAGGTAATGGCTATCATAAAAAAAAATCAATTTACAACCTTTATCACCTATCATACCGATTTCGCTGAAAGTAATGATGCCCGATTTTTTTTTCAAAACATCGTTATCAATTTAAAAGTGATCAGAACTTTTAACTGATGATTTTGAAGTTTAAACTGACATTATAGACATATATTACACTGTCGTTGAAAGTAATGATGACCAAACATCATAATAAATTTTACACTATAAAACAGTGGTTCGTACAATTTTAATGAGTCTGATTAGGATTCGAATATGATATCCTAGGATTAATAACTCACGTTATCCGTTCTCTGTCACTACACACAAAAAAAAATTTATCTGGACAAAAAATATTTTTAAAAAAAATTCGAAACTTCAGTCATCGTATTTAATCACTTTTAATACACGAGATTCAATTTATTAAAAGTAAAAATAACCTAACAATATAAAAAAAAAGATGGCTTCTGAACAATAGAAGGGAGGAAAAATATTACTACTGCGGTTAGTTTGTACGTATGTTGACTATGAGAGGGGGGAGAGAGACCAGAGAGAATGTGAATGCATTTGACTCTCACGTTCTCTCCTTGGTTCGCGTCGAAATTCATTAAAAACAACTACGTAGATCAAAATGTGTGTTACGTTGATGAAAAATTATAATTGATTATAATATTATTAGCTGTTTCCATTATATTCAGCGATGTAAAAAAATCAAAAAATCTTACATAATAATATTATCTAACATTTTCTTTCTGATATTAATCTATTAAAAGTGATTAATATATTAAAAGTGT
The DNA here is from genome assembly GCF_047948215.1 of Lycorma delicatula. Classification (NCBI taxonomy): domain Eukaryota; kingdom Metazoa; phylum Arthropoda; class Insecta; order Hemiptera; family Fulgoridae; genus Lycorma; species Lycorma delicatula. Next base: position 238,433,552 of record NC_134456.1, read on the forward strand.
TATTAAAGATTAACGTTGTCATACAGTAAATAAAGTTTATTTCTTCACGATTTGTAGTTGTGTTTTTAAAACCGTTATCAAATTTTGTTTATTTGATTATTTGTATTTAGAGAATTCAGTATATTTAAATATATTTTACGTGAATCTGACAACCGTATAGAAAATAATTCTACGTGTAAATGAGGTAAGTTCTTTCAAATTATAATATTTTGTAATAAGAAATTAGTACACAATTAAATAATGTGATTATATTGGTTAACATATTGGAGGAATTTGGGAGTTTAATGAACTAAACATTTTATTTTGGCAAAAATGATTATTTTTAGGTTAGCCAAATATATTTTTATTCTTGTTATTTTAATTAAAATTAAGTACAGATTACTTTATAAAAATATGTAACTAAAATAATTTGCTTTCAAGTAAGTACCGATACACTATAAGAGGGGTTTTGCTGAATCTTTTGTAGACTAAACGTTTTATTTACGTATTATTTCTATTTAAATGTGCTTTACTTATTAATTATTTCGGGTTTCAATATTCTATTGAAGTTCTGTTTTTTGTTTTAAAAATTTAGATTTCTGTTTAACAACAAAACCGTTTGCCTGTGTCTACATTTGGTAATTAATAAATTAGCTATCTATTTTAGAAAGATAAATTGCCTTTGTTATTCATATGAAATACTTTACAAATATTTTCTCACTTTTCTTGAAATTTACATTGATATGTTCTGTAGATCAAAACGGTCGGTTTTTATGTTACATGGTCAGATTTATTATTAATTTTTTTTCGACAAAAATTTAGCCAAAATGTTTGTTCTAATTTCTTTTTCATTTTTTTTACTTTTTTTTATTAAAAAAAGACTAGACTAATGAATAAATGAAAGCAATTTTTTAAATTCACTTGTATCTGTTAGCCAAAGAACATGGCTAACGGTACATAAACGAGTAATGATGAGGCTTTCAATTATTTAATTTTACCTAATATTCAATTAATTATAACCACGCACGTAAACGTGATTATTGCACATATATATAAAAGTACATTCGCGTGCGTGCTTTTATAATTTTTCTTTTTTACTAAACATTGTTTTATTTTAATTTAAAGCAGAAATTTAAAAAAATCGAATATTATAATTAACAATAAAAATGTAATGTCGCCGCGACCGTGTCACAGAAAGCGTACTTCCTTGCTACATAATATACCAAAGGTCTTGGGTTCGATTGCAGATTAGTATGTGAAGAATTTTCCAGCGTTAATACGTAAGTACCATCCACGGCTTCAACCCGTTTCCAAACTTTAATTTACTCCGTACGGTAATATGATCAGCCGAAGGAAAATGAACACCGTTGAAGATAGAAAAGGAAAGTAAACGAAACACTATAAATGCTTGCGAAACGTATTTTAGAATCTTTTTTCATTAATGCTGTTTAAAATAATATTTTTCTACTTTTCACTTTGTGTAATACTAAACATATTTTAATGTATTAACATAATTATCATAGATCTGTATTCTCGTTTCACAGAATAGCCTTTAAATAACGGGATTATTTTCATATCGGTTTAGAATTGCATGATAATACAGTTGTTATGGACTGGCATCTGATTTTTATAAAATTTGAAATATATTGTTACCGTATTTAAGAAGTAAGTAATGACTTATAAAACAAATGTTTGTCGTAAATCCCTTCTTTTTTTTTGTCTTCAGTCATTTGACTGGTTTGATGCAGCTCTCCAAGATTCCCTATCTAGTGCTAGTCGTTTCATGTCAGTATACCCTCTACATCCTACATCCCCAACAATTTGTTTTACATACTCCAAACGTGGCCTGCCTACACAATTTTTCCCTTCTACCTGTCCTTCCAATATTAAAGCGACTATTCCAGGATGCCTTAGTATGTGGCCTATAAGTCTGTCTCTTCTTTTCACTATATTTTTCCAAATGCTTCTTTCTTTCTTCATGTACTTGCCGCAATACCTCTTCATTTGTCACTTTATCCACCCGTCTGATTTTTAACAATCTCCTATAGCACCGCATTTCAAAAGCTTCTAATCTTTTCTTCTCAGATACTCCGATCGTCCAAGTTTCACTTCCATATTAAGCGACGCTCCAAACATACACTTTCAAAAATCTTTTCCTGACATTTAAATTAATTTTTGATGTAAACAAATTATATTTCTTACTGAAGGCTCGTTTAGCTTGTGCTATTCGGCATTTTATATCGCTCTTGCTTCGTCCATCTTTAGTAATTTTACTTCCCAAATAACAAAATTCTTCTACCTCCATAATCTTTTCTCCTCCTATTTTCACATTCAGCGGTCCATCTTTGTTATTTCTACTACATTTCATTACTTTTGTTTTGTTCTTGTTTATTTTCACGCGATAGTTCTTGCGTAGGACTTCATCTATGCCGTTCATTGTTTCTTCTAAATCCATTTTACTCTCGGCTAGAATTACTATATCATCGGCAAATCGTAGCATCTTTATCTTTTCACCTTGTACTGTTACTCCGAATCTAAATTGTTCTTTAACATCATTAACTGCTAGTTCCATGTAAAGATTAAAAAGTAACGGAGATAGGGATCATCCTTGTCGGACTCCCTTTCTTATTACGGCTTCTTTCTTATGTTCTTCAATTGTTATTGTTGCTGTTTGGTTCCTGTACATGTTAGCAATTGTTCTTCTATCTCTGTATTTGAACCCTAATTTTTGCCCTTTTCCATGACTTTTTTCATTCATAAAAACTATAATTTTTTAATTTATAAAGAAAAAATCATTAACAAAAGTATAAATAAAAGTTTATACTGGATTTAATCGTAAAAATAATACGCTTTTTTCAAGCAATTAAAATGTTTAATTTGTAACTCGCTAGTTCGATTTTTTTTACAAAACTGTTGATTATTTTATGAAAAAAAATGATTACGATAACTTTTGTTATTAATTTTGTAAAAGTGCTTTTAAGAAATAAATAATTATATCGGTAGAATAACTATCTGATATAGACTTAATTACTATACATTCCACACAGACTGGAGTCTGTGTATAATTCATCGTTTCCTGAAGAAAGAATCCATTAATTTCTCGCATTCTTTCTTGCGATTGTGATAAATATAAACCGTCTCTGGTATAGGAGGTACCAATAAGAATTGCTTTCTCTGATAGTAATGATGTTCGGTATACACAACCTTCGTTGAGGTGAAAGAAGTGAAGGTGTCATTTGTACGACTGAACATCATTTCCGTTTCAGTAGGTTAGTACCTTTGCGACAACATATGTTAGCTAAGTAAAGAATGTAACGGAAACGGTTTCTTCCTAATTCTTTTTAAAGAATTTGCTAGCCGTAACTCGATTACAAACTGTTTTCGGACATATGTTTGTATGAACCCTTCTTAATTTCAAACTCTAAAATCGGTTCCCAAATTATTTCTCTTTCCTCCTAAATCATCTTGTGTATATATATATATATATATACATACATATGTTTTGATTACACAGATTAAAATATAAAGTAAAAATACGCAAATATAAAATGTATAGTTTACATTTTATAAAATTATCTTTTTAAAAACATTATTTATGATAAAATAATTTCTTCACTAAAAGTCTTAATAAAGTTTGTAAATTCGATGCGACGATCAACTTGAACGTTTAAAAAAATTAGACGGGATTACTCTCCTGTTACAGTGAGAAATATAATTTTTGTACTTACGAAATAATTTCATAGAATCGATACACATATATAAAAAAAATATGTCAGAGATTCGAATTAAATTTGATTTGGCTATATTTATTCCCTATAATATTTAACAGAACTACGGTTAGGCATAAATATCGTGTAGGTTGGAAATTGAAAGCGCCCTTCAGAAGTTAGATCCGATAAAGAAATTATTATGCACTATAGTGCATCTTCGGTAAGAAATTAAACGATATTTATACCCCTCAAAATTTACGCGCGCACACGCCCCCACAGAGAGAATGAGAGAGAGAGAGGGTTTAGAGAATTTTCGCTCTCTCAGGGACAGAGTGAGGTTAAAGAGAGGCTGTGATGTTAGATTACTTTGCAAGAGCGACTCTTATTCTGATAATCTTATTCTGTAAATAAGTATGTTTTCTTACCAAATTCTTACGGTATTTAGTATTTCGTTTTTATTCGCTTGTGAAATATTAAATTTCGTATTTTAAAATGTTTGAAATTTATCGGTAATAAATTATAATTTTAAACTTGTATTTACGAGAATAAAAAGTAAAAACAAAAATAATAGTAATGTGTAACAATATGGCAAAAGATACCAGAATTGCAGGTAGTATAGGTAGACAGAAACTTCTGTGATCAAATTTCGGTTAGAATTGGCTTTTTTATACGCTTTATTAAAATTTGAAATAAAAGTAAGTGACGAACTGAATGTCGGTCGAATTGTAAATAAAACTGGAAAAATTTTATCTGTTATTATGTAATATTAGAATCTTTTTTTTTGTAAATTACTTTACAAAACTGATAAATTTAATCGTAATATTTTTTAAAAAAAATATTAAAATTAAGGGAGATTAATTATTATTTTAAATAAAATGTAATAATAGATATAAAATGATCGACAAATCTTGATTTAATTTAAGTATATCGAACGTCTATATAAGAAATATGGATATTAATTTTGTTACCCGACGACAACAATACACACACGTACGCACGCACACATGTAAGCAAGTTTACATCGCGTGATACTGTACTGTCCGACGGTAGCCAATCAGAGCGAAGGAAGCCACCAGTGGTTTGTTCATTCACCCTCAAGCCCTCACACCATCATCTTATAGTCACAGACAGACAGATGTTGTTTTTATTCATCCCAAATAGATTAAACGAAAAAATAATTACCTCTGATATTTCTCTTAGCAAAAGTCGTCTGTCATCGTATTTTATAAATTGTTTTATTTTATCATATCGAACTACCGTTTTTTTATTAAATCATTTATTACCATAAAGAATTTACTTATTGCATTTATTTTTTTTATTTGATTTTTTTTTATTAAACATTTTGCTTTTATTATAATCTGATTTTTTTTTAAATTTAGCACAAATTATGTATTACAGTAAATAAAACTACTTTCAAAAGTAAATTGAACTAACATATCCGCGGTATGAAGCTTTTTTGTTATTTAATAAAATCTAATGTTCCAGCTTAATAAAACTATATGTGTATATGTCTTTATCAGTTATGCAAGAGTTTGCACACGCACACGCGCGCAGAGAAAGAAATTTGTTACTACATAATTGCAATTTTTTATTTTTTATTTCTAGTAAAATATTAACTACGTTTACTTATTAACAAATGTAGAAGCATTTGGAAAAATATAGTTATAAGAAGAGACAGACTTATAGACCACATACTAAGGCATCCTGGAATAGTCGCTTTAATATTGGAAGGACAGGTAGAAGGGAAAAATTGTGTAGGCAGGCCACGTTTAGAATATGTAAAACAAATTTTTGGCATGTAGGATGTAGAGGGTATACTGAAATGAAACGACTAGCACCAGATAGGGAATCTTGGAGAGCTGCATCAAACCAGTCAAACATACCGTCACTGTTGGTGAATTTATTATTCTGAACAATACGTTATAACCTAATCTGAAATTAAACTCGACGTCATCACCGATCCAAGTTCGGTCGATATAATAATTTGAAACTTAACGTTACTATTACTTAAGTAAAAAACAAATCCATCAAAAATTTTTCTTGTAATTTTTATGTTCATATGAATTACGTTTAGGGTTAAAATACAATCAAGGATTAAAATTAAAAAAATCATTTACTTCTACTGTATCGTAGCAGTCATTCGCTATCAAATCATCTAATTCATTATTTTAAGGCGTAATAACATAAATAGTTAAGTTAACATCATTAACATGTCTCATGAGAAATGAAAAATAAACACAATAGCAATAATAACAACACAATTAAATAATAAATCTTAAATACCCGATTCCTGTCGGGCTAAAATTAATATATGTTATCTGAACAATCAATTAAATACGTAAAATATTAAATTTTGTTACCCGTTAAAAAATTAACGCCTACACAATTATAGTGAAACATAATGAAAAAGAGTAAATCAGAATCAACGTATTTTATTCATCGTTTTTTACTTCGGTTTTTTAGTCCGTTTTACAGTCTTTATAGGGGATAATACTATTTCGCTATAAAAACATCTATATCTGTTTATAGTTTTCTTCGGGTCATTTTATCAAATAATATCGCAATACTAATTTTACGTAACATTTGCATTCTATTTCTGTTTAACGTACGAGAAAAGATAAAATATTTACTGAAAGTGAACGCTGCATTTAGGGATGAAAACTTACTTAATCAGGTACGGTTACTTAATTCACATAACCTCATTAAATCTATTCGGTAGAAGAGAGAGTGTGTCTACGAGCGAATGTGTTATATGATGTCGATAATTAGACGCAAAAATTATTTTACTATTTAATTTAATTGTATTTTTAAGGGCTCCTTTTTGCATTTTGTTACAGATATATTTATTGATCGGTAAACTTATACTGTACTTTTTAATGTTTGCGGTAGCTTTATATAATAAAATAATAACTAAGGTAATACATTAATAGTTCAATTTAAAATATTTAATTAATCTATCCGTATACAATCTACCGATTAAAAAAAAACAACAAAAAATGTGGCATATTTCATTGTAGTGTTTCTAATTCTGGTGTATATTATTATATTGTTTTTTGGGATAATATTTTACTATTTAATTTAATTGTATTTTTAAGGGCTCCTTTTTGCATTTTGTTACAGATATATTTATTGATCGGTAAACTTATACTGTACTTTTTAATGTTTGCGGTAGCTTTATATAATAAAATAATAACTAAGGTAATACATTAATAGTTCAATTTAAAATATTTAATTAATCTATCCGTATACAATCTACCGATTAAAAAAAAACAACAAAAAATGTGGCATATTTCATTGTAGTGTTTCTAATTCTGGTGTATATTATTATATTGTTTTTTGGGATAATATTTAGATTTCGAATAAAATAAAAAACAAACGTGTAATATTAAATCGATTTTATTACGAGACCGGTAAAGGATTTTGAAATTTCAAGGAACGATTTATTTAGGTTCAACGGCACAAAACAATCGCGTATTAGTTAAACAATCTGTAACCTATGAATTCGTTTCAAAATCAAAAGGCAAATTTATAAATTGACTACGTATATTTCGATAAATGGATTTGCGTTAGTGTAATTTGATACGATAACGGCATTTTGAGTAGAAGTAAACTAATTTCAAATTCTTCTACCTTTTTATTATTTTTTCAAAATTAGACGTTCATAATTAAAATTAATAATTATTAATTTTAATTAAAGATTAAAAAACAGATCACAAACTAGAAAAGTTAGCTCTTATTCCGACTAATGATATACAAGGATATTTTCACTAAACAATAATACTTATGCGATAAAAAGCAAACTTACTGTATTAGCGATAAAAATGGTAATTAAAAATTATTATGGAATAAACTGGAAACAGTGTTCATAATTTCCAAAATAATGGATCGTATTTGTTTTCCGATTTAATAAATCAAAAGGATATCTCGATGGTGTGTGACACGACTGAGTGTCGTCAGTACGAGGAAATCGTACGAATCAATAAATTAATACATACATTTACGTAATAAATATTTTCTAAATAAATAAAATCAAAATATTTCGTATACTCTACTTACATTATTAAAGTCGTGTTTTGCCTGATATCCATTTATAAAATTTTATTTGTTACTTATTAAAACATTTCATCACAAAACTTTGTTTCACCGCAGTATATCGCATTAATGAAGGAAATACGCTAATGAAAATTAAACATATTAAAAAAAACTTAAAATTCTTATTTTACTTCATTTTAAATACATAAATTTTAATTTAATCAATTAAAGTCTGTTACAAAAAAAAAGAAAAAGATTAATTTTAAAATTAATGATTTATCTTTGCTAACTATATACAACTTAATTCTAGTTCTCTCTCTTTAGACAGCATTACGGGCTGATGAAAAAAAAAACTTTTACGATGACTAATATTTTCATGCCACACCCTCTAATCGACATGTACAGCGGTCACGTACAAACCATTTATTAAGTTTTTTTCGATAGTATCACTTGTCCTTGAAAGCATTACAAATAATAGCGTCTGTCTTTTTGTTTTAAACTATTGTCAGTTTTAACTGAATTCTTTTTTTTTTTAGCACAAGCGGCAGTGTAAATATAAAAAGAGTTTTAGATTATAACATATATATAAATATATGTTAAAGTTTTATGGTTGTTCATCAATTCCTTTATAGATATATATAACTCTTGTACGAACAATAACAAAAAATATTTCAATAAATAAAACTTTTTTCAGGCTTAATAGGGAATATAGAATGAGAAATTAAATAGTTTCCTGTCTTCACCAAAACACGAATATATATTTTATATACTGATATACCGATTCAAAATGTTTATAATGATCGCCAAATGGTTATCTAATTAATAAACGTCATTACTTTCATAGTAAATATTACTCTTAATTAGTAATATTATTGTAGTCCATATTTTACATACATCACAGTCATTAGAAAAAATATGTAAAACAAGAAATTAATGTACGAGTTTTGCGCAAAATCCTTCAAAAAAAAGAATGACAGAATATGAATCATCACACTACAACGATCCAATGATGTTGCCAATGTGTTGTGTTTACCTTCAAACCGTTTGTAATCTTTGCAACGAATCTTACATGCGTAATAATGTAATAATAATATTGAATACGTAATAAATAATTTGATCAAACCTAGTAATAAACCCACCGGGTCGGTCTAGTGGTGAACGCGTCTTCCCAAGTAAGCCGACTTGGAAGTCGAGAGTTCGAACGTTCAAATACTAGTAATGGCAGTTAGTTACTTTTATACGGATTTTAATACTAGATCGTGGATACCGGTGTTTTTCGGTGGTTGGATTCGATTAACCACACTTCTCAGGAAAGGTTGAACTGAGACTGTACAAGACTACACTTCATTTACATTCATACATATCATCCTCTGAAGTAATACCTGAACGGTAATTCCCGGAGGCTAAATACGAAAAAGAAAAAAACTACGTAATAAATAATTTGAACATCTGCCCGAATATTTGTACATCTGAGAAACGTACAATTCACAGAGCTAAACACTGTCGAAACAATTTTACCGAATGCATTTACGGAATTACTCTTGCACTTCTCACCGATAAATTTATCGACGATGATAAGACAACACTCGTCGATAACTTCTTATCTTGGTTATTATCTGTACTATAAAAATGTACAGAAAAACAGAACGGGAACGGAATATAATTTCATCTGTAAGCACACAACACACACATTGTTAAAGTTATTTTACGATTGCGTGCATTACATTTTACTTTGGTAATAAAGATGAAGATGATTTTGAGGCCGTTTCTTGAAAGAAAATTACGAACATTCTTACTATCAAGATAACATTCTACGTTATATCTGCGGATTTACAGCAAGACGAGTTGCGATGCGAGAATTGTAGTTCTCAACTTGTACCGGACAACAAAAATCTTAGTTCGTTCAATAGTTTGGTAGACTTTATCGCTAAAGGTAGATCGATTAGGCTCATGAAGGCCTACAGAAGACAGTTAAGTTTACGTATAAGAGATTTCAGTTACACCGTCTAGAACGGCAACCGATGCGAGTGAACTCGAGCGTGTAACTCGACGACTACCTGAAAAAATAGGCAAGTTATAAATTCATACTTTTCAAGGTAATCGATAATATAATTTTTTTAATCGAATACAATCATTTAGCTTAAGAAAAGATTATTACTGCTGTTATATAAAGTCTGAAAGCTTTATCTGTATTTAATTATTCATCTGTACTATCTTTACGTAGTATTCATCGGTATTCGATAAACTACAACGAAAAAGATTTGTGAAGTTATTTACACGGTAAACTACGGTAAGAATTTAATAAATTATTTAAGCGCTTATTTATACGAATAACTAATTCGATGTAAGGTCGACGGATAAATGAATTTAATTACCGGTTTTACTAAATATTTGAAACGTAAATATATTACACAAACGGAAGTTTAGAAACCATACGAAAATTAATACTCGTAAATAACGGGATTCTAATAAAACCTGATCGGTTGTTGTCTGATTAGACGTAAGAGAACGGGGGAAACTATGTACAGGACCAGATTTACAATTCTCGGCCAGCAATCCATATATATACGGTATATATCAATGATTACAATAAAGTAAATAGGGGAATAAGCAGAATCGGTGGAATAGATGAGGAAGCGGCGTGACATTCAACCTCCGACTGATTTCCAAAGCGCTATTATCGTAATTATAAAACGCTCACCTCACCTCGGAACAAAACAACGTAATTACTCGTAGTAATTTTGGCGGTAAAAATCAACTCGCGCAGTGAAAACGAAACAATATAACTCTTGGAATGTTTGTCGATCGGTGTTGAACTTTAGGTACGTCTGAAACGCGCAAAAGAATTCCAAAATATGTTTTATTAACCGTCTAACAACTAATTTTATTCCTGTTTGTTCAGAGGAACGGCGATCAAAATCCGGCCATTTATCGAGCGATAACTTTCGATCAGAATTATTTTTAAATTTAAAAAATACGTTCTTTTACATAAACAGAATGAGAAAATGACTTCGGTAAATAAATATTAGTTGCCTACTGTATTTTTTTTATATATAGTTTCATTCTTTTCGTAATATCTGTTATTACGGAAACAATGAAACTATTTTTTTAAATTCTTTTAAAATAATAGCTATACTTACTGTTTAGGAAAGGTAGAATCTCAGTTACCAAGTATTGACTTAAGAGTTCGGTTGCTGTTGCGATCATAATAACGAAAAAGATTTTCTTACTCGGCTTATAAAGATGTTTTTTTTCTTATTAGAAGTAAATATAACCGACAGAAACAGCTATCACTATAATAACCGTCGGTAGCCAAAAGGTCAACGACCCGAAACATGAACATCGGGTGATGAGAAAATTTTAATTATATTATTAACATTTTAAAATCTGTCCAAGTTTTACAAAGGCGTAAAGTCGAATCGGGTTAAAAAGAACACTAAAACGTAATTATTTTTCTTTGTTTAGTTTTCCTTTAATTTTTACGCGATTCAATAATGTAATGAAACCGCATAGGTAAGCAGAAAAACAACCAGAAAATAAAACATAACAAGCTTGTTATTTTATCATCATTATGGAGCGAGTTTTTAAGCTTTAAAAACATTGGAAAATATGTACGGCGACACTCGACTGTTACAAAATGTAAAATTATAATAAACGATAATTAATTACTAATATAAAACAACGACAAAATTAATAACTAATAATGTTATTATTTATCGAAGTCTATTTAAACAAATTATACTTTTCTATTAAGTAGCGGTCACAATACACGGTTTTCTCTTTAGTCGGCAATTAAACGGAAACATTTTTAAACAAACGGCTGTATTACGTATCGATTAATAAAAAATTGTACCGTTAATGAAAATGGACAAACGTTTCCTATCACTCGAATAAAGGAAATGATTTTAATAAACTTAAAGGGTGAAGTAATCCCGACCTCGATTCTATCTTACGAGATAAAATGTTTAATCCTTAGACTTTTTTTTTTGTCTTCAGTCATTTGACTGGTTTGATGCAGCTCTCCAAGATTCCCTAACTAGTGCTAGTCGTTTCATTTCAGTATACCTTCTACATCCTACATCCCTAACAATTTGTTTTACATATTCCAAACGTGGCCTGCCTACACAATTTTTTCCTTCTACCTGTCCTTCCAATATTAAAGCTTTAGACTGTTCTTAGCTGATTTCGCTTTCGACTCGAATCGTCCTAAAACCAAATTACACTTAAAGGCTGCGATTTTAGATTTACATTATAATTATTACTTTAATAGTTTTTCTTTCGCGTTACGTATTTGGGTTTTTTTTACTATTTCCTAAAGATTTTTTTTATTCCTAATAGCATTTACTAACTACGATGTATAATTATTTTATGTACTTGAAATAAATATAAGATATTTTTTTAATTTATACATATAAAACAGAACATTTTGCAGCCTTCCTGTTTTGCAAGTCCAAGTCGAGTTGTGTACGCTGTAAACTTCATTAATATCATTTATTCCTCGATCACAAAAAAAGTTTATTCGCTCGCATCGACTGGATTAATGTTCATGAATTTCTAAATAACGTATAGTTTTGCGATTTTTTAATGCTCGGGATATCTGATCGACATTTTGAAAAGAAAAGAATACAAAGTGAAGGTATATTATAATAACGCGATGAAAATTACACGAATATTATAATAACGCAAAAAAATATGTACTACGTATGTGAAAAAGATGACGATAGGAGAGTACAGTATAGACTTAATATCTTGTTCTATGACAAACTCTGTGTTATGTAACGGTAAGTAGATCTTTTTCACGTTAAATTTTCCGCATCGCGGCAAATAACAAATTCAAACTCCGCTTTTAATTAATTACCGTTTTTAATTTTTACGGTATTTTGTACATTAATAACACAAACGTTTTACGAAAGTAAATTTTTTCACGTTCTACTCTACCTCACGCGTATATATCGCAACACCTACTCTTACCTAAACCGGCGTCTTAATAGAAATAACAAATACAAAGAAATTAATGATAAAATTCTAACAAGCGTCAGCTACAATTTTGTGGAACGTGTTTACCCTAACGCCTCCGATAAAGTTTCTCGAGTTTTCGCGCCATTTATATCAGAATGACATCGGGGTTTTTATCGTTACTCTGAAACAATTTGATGATAATCGTAAGAAAATACGGTTATAAAAAAAAAATAATATCTCCACATCGTCTATCTAAAAAATGTAATTTACCGATTAGACATTTTTCCACTAAAAGGAGAAAACTATAATCGGGAATTTCCTTTACAGAATAAAAAATTTAAGTTTAATGAAGAGAAGGCTTGAAAGTTTATTGAAAAATATATACGGGATGAGAATTTAACTTTTAAAATATATATTAGCTATTCTTATTATCAGAAATCAGATAATTATTTATAAATTTTATTTCGTTACAAAATAATTTCTACTTCAATAATAGTGCGTTTTAAAAATAAATCAACAAATACCGATTAAAATGTGCGGTTTAATATCGAATACGGTCTGTAATAAATTAATTTAAAAAACTGGACTAAATTGCATATTTGCTGGTAATCCGGGTGTTATAATTGGACACAGAAATTAAGCGAATTTTTTTCCGTAAGATAATGTTACACGATTATACGTGAAAGGTATAGTCTAATTATTTCATTATATTATTACTCTTTATTAAATTTCAAAACAAATCTCGCTTTAACGTCACCTTTTCGATAACGGGTCATGTTTGTAAAAAAATTGTAACTCTTCTGTAACTTAAAGATTTTCCGACTTATTAATAAAAAAAAAAATCTCTTATTATATAAATAATACGAGAGATAATCAAAATTATAAAAATCTTGTTTAAAAATTTTGTTTTTAACTAATAATCAATATCGAGTTTTAGTTAAGAACAGTGTACTACACTATTTTTATAACTTTCAAAGTAATCTTTCAGCTATTTTTAGAGTTGAGTTTTTAAGTAGAGTTAGCAATTTAGCAGTTTACTAAGTCACTGTGATCGCTATTATTCTGTCAGTTTGATACTCCTTAAAATTTGTTGATCGTAATAACAACTTGCTACTGTTACGCTTTCTTAATATGTTACTTCAGTTTCGTGTAAGAATTTGTGTGTGTGCGCGCGCGTGTATGCATATTACCTCGGTTAAACTTTTAAGTGTGCACCTTTCCTTCTTTCTTTTTGCTGTTTAGCCTCCGGTAACTACCGTTTAGATAATTCTTCAGAGGATGAATGAGGATGATATGTATGAGTGTAAATGAAGTGTAGTCTTGTACATTCTCAGTTCGACCGTACCTGAGATGTGTGGTTAATTGAAACCCGACCGCCAAAGAACACCGGTGTCCACGATCTATTATTCAAATCCGTGTAAAAATAGCCGGCTTTACTAGGACTTGAACGCTGGAACTCTCGACTTCCAAATCTGCTGATTTGGGAAGACGCGTTCACCACTAGACCGACCCGGTGGGTCAATTTAACTGTGCACCTAAATTCACATAAAGTTTGCAAGTCGCTAGATTTAATATATACTGTAAAAAGACGGTTTTAGTTATATCTTGAATTATAAAATTTCACTCTTCTGCGGAAGTACGAAAACGAGTAAGGTAAAGGACCTCGTTTGAAAAGTTACACGATGGAGACGCGATTAACACCATATACGACCTCCTTTGCTTCCCTTACTTGTGTATTATATTAGGTTACATTTGATCGGGGAAAGAAATTATACGTGCAGTTTAAATTTAACCGGTCCAAGCCAGAATCAAATACGCTACCTTTAAAATAACCGATACTTTTTAACGCTTAGCGTTATCGGTTAATGGATTTTTATAAATATCAATTAGCTTATAAAACGCTTCCTCGACTTATAAAAAATAAGAAAAAAGTCTTTTAATTTTTTTTTAAATAGCCATTTCTGACTAAAATAGCCGATGTTCGGAAAATGTTAGGTCTAAAAGCGCCTAAATTTGGTGGCTAGGAAAACGAGAAAGATTAGTTAATAGGGCGTATTTTTAGAATATTTTTTGCGTATTTCACACGAAAAATCAAGTAACCTTCAAAAATCGATAGAAAAGGGGTTTTCTTCTTTTTTCCTACTGCGATTAAATAAGAACCGCTATGAAAAGTACAAATTCAACAAAATACAGGATTGCGATCACAACATATTAAGATAGCCGCCGTATCGCTCGACCCGATTAAACTGACTTGGGCGAAAATAAAGTCAAGTTGCCGAATAATATGTATCGGGTCAGAAAAATATAATTAAAGAAACATCCGAGAAAATATTTTCTGTACTGCCGGCTTAATTTTGTTAACAGTTATGCGAGCACGTCTTAAAAACGAAACAGAATTATTATGAAACACATAATAAACGATTTACTGATAAGTAATCGGTCTGCACACCGAGAGCTCCATCGTCACTCCCCACTCTGAACAGTATTGACAGAGTAATAAATAATATTGCGTTACGTCGATGATGTAATTCGCGGTATGTTTTTGATAACAACGGGGTTTGTTGAATTATTCTAGCCGTATTGCGACATCGACTAAACTGTTGGTTCTCAAACAACGTTGTTTCTGCGACCTTGACCGAAAACTGAACGCATAGTTTCAAATTAAAAATTTGATGTTTTTCTTAATTTTGTCTTACGCGTGGCCTAAAGAGTGAGGTAGAAACACGCATAAGAAAAAATCGGTAAAAACAACAAACTTTTAATTTGAAGCTATGACTTTCACTTAATCTTGCATATCATTATCAAAGCTTGTTGTCATATCCGTTCTCATATACCGTCCGAAAATTAATTTTTAACGTCTAGTGTGTTTAATTTAATAGTGGTACTTTAAAAAGATTTTTCCGTATTTTTCATTTTCTACTTTTTAGTGTATTTAATATAAAAGTGTTTTTAAAAAGTCTTTTTTATATATTCCTTATTTTCTACATTTCATGTTCGTAAGTTTATACTTTACAGCTGCGCTAACGCAAAGGTTTGAGCGTATTTAGAAAAAGAACGTATCGGTACGTTTTACGGTGGATGAGTGCAAACTAAACATAGGGCTGAACGATTTAATTTTCGGATAACTAAGATCCGGTCGAACAAAACAGTGTGCCCGATAAGTTAAACGGTTAGCGTTTAACCTGCTGCTGATACGTACGCCGTTTGAATCGTGAAAATCAGACGAGCGGTTGCCGAAATATTACGGTGGCACCCCATCGCATCCCTCCCCATTTTCCAAACGGTGCCCCGGGGGCGCTTGAAAATATTATCCGACGGGTACCACCGGAACCGAATAGATTTAATACCTGGAGGGATTCGAAAATATCTTTCAGAGCGCTAGGACCAACCGATTTCAAGATATGTACGATTTTCGTACCGAAATTCGGATGCGGTTAAAAAGTATTAAATATTCCCTAAAGGTCGGAACATATATATCGATGTATATAAGGTATATCGATAAATAATAATATAAAAAGTATACGCTTAACCGCCACTAGACATGTACTAACGAATCAGGATTTTCAGGTAGCGATCGGTACATTCCGGTGCTACGCTAACAGGACACACGCATATACAGACACGCATACAAATACCGTTTAGTAGCGTAGAATTACCTTTCGAAATGGAGCTTTTAAGTGGTGCTCTGTGGCGCGA